>NC_045980.1:24541168-24823668 GCF_010909765.2 Amblyraja radiata | reverse complement strand
AAAAATGCATCTGCCATTTTGTTATCTCCACACATTGATATTAATCACACTGATGAATGCACCGAATGTAGTCAGGCACTCACTTTCACGTAAGATAAGTGAATGAAGATGTTACGGAACATTACAAGCTGTCTGACCAATTTTCTTTTCATTACTGTTTTCTGCTCATGTATTGCGCATCAAAAATCAAACTACAACAACATTTTTTATTCTTCAATGTTCTGAAAATCACGTTAAAGTGTTATCAGTTTTGTGTGAAAGCTCCAGTAGTAAAAAATTCTATTTCACACAATGCACTTAGTAATGTGTGCAATAGAACTGATCTTGTACAAATTATACGATGAAAGATGTTTCCTCCACTAGCTTCTGAACAAGTTTGCTAGGCCACAGGTCTTAGAGGCTTGGGTCAGGTGGCAAAGCAAGCATTAGTGGAAAGGACTATTGAAAAGATGTACTTGGATGGGTTTGACCTGTAATCTGGTGGTAAAGGTAGTGGTGGTGCAGAGTAAACATAAAGGAAATATGAACATCAGTTGGCTATCTGGCCTATCAAGCCAGGCCTACCACTCAACATGTCCTAATCTGATCATTTTCGGCCTTAACTAACGTTCTATGCCAGCTTCATCTAACCTTCAATTCCCTGATCTTTCAAAATTTGATCCATCCCTTCTTGAAATGCTTCTAGTTGTGTAGCTTCCAAAACCCTTCAGCAGGAGAATTCCAGAGATTCCTCTACCTGTATGAGTAGAAATTCCAATGCATCTGTTTTAAATGACTAACTCCTTATCTTGTGATCATGACACTTCATTGAAGATCAGTGCTTTGTTTTCTCTGGAGAAAAGGAACAGGTGATGTTTCGGTCAGAACCCTTCTACAGACCTATAACTAAATATTATACTGGCTAAAGGCTTCCTGTTTCGTGATAGAAAACGTAATCTGGAAAATAATTGTTTTTAAACTTGTATTTGGTGCTCAAGAAAAGTCGAAATGCTTTTTCAGGTCTCAAAAGGAAAGACTTTGAATCAGGCTCCAATTTTCTTCTTTATCTCCACATTGTGTTTGCAACCTACTATTGGAATGCAAATTAAGCACAGGATTTAAAAGCGCCTTGGTCTCAAATTGACAGAGAAACAGAGTGGGGAGAGATTAGTAGTTGATATTTGTCCTGTGCCTTTACTCCCTTAAAAACTAACTCCTCTTGTGGCATATGTTTTAATGAGATAGTTATCTTAGATACATAGATACATAGACAATAGGTGCAGGAGTAGGTTCAATGTGATCATGGCTGATCATCCACAATCAGTACCCCGTTCCTCCCCATATTGAAGGACTTATTTGCCTCGATTTAAAACATAAATAGACAAGTACTTATTTCTAGAGTAGAGTACTGTTTTGGGGCTTAGAGTAAATCATGGTCTAGCACCACATTCATTACACTGCCAAGTCTAAGCTTGATGTGCTTTTAATAATTGATAGTATAGTATTGATTCATGGAGAGCACTATGTTATTGCAAAAAACAGTGAGCTTACTTAGCAGTCTGGTTCTCTGCAAAGGTTTCGACTGTGTGATTAAATGTCATATACCAATGAAGTCTAACTTGTAACCACTGTGGCGTCGGTGAGGACACCGGTTCGGCAGTGACCACGTAGACACTCGCAATAGGGTGAACTCACTTTTTATTCCAGGACCATATGGGGGCGCTGTCCCTTGCAGTTCGGGCACATGTGTGGTAGCACTGCCGTGCTCGGAGTTTTCCCGGCAGTTCAGTCCTGGTCTTCAAAGGAGGTGCTGGCGGTCTCGGGTTTATCCTGTTGGCTTAGCTTTGGGCTTGAAGGGGCGATGTTGGCAGTCTCTGGGATCCTGGCAGCTCAGTCTTTGTCTGTGTGTGTGGGCACAGTCCCTCATTGTACGTGGACTGGAAGAGGCACCCTCAGCCACTCACTCTTAGCCTAAGTAGAGGCGCTGTTTAGGGCTTCTTCTTGGCAGCCCAGTCTTGACCAAACAGTGGCGCTGCTGGTCTCAGATTTGTCCCAATGGCTCATTCTTCCTCAAACATGAGACTGGGGAACATAGCTAGCAGGGAAGCACCCCATTTCCCCTCTCGTCCTTCATCCTTTCCCCTTTCCCCTTTCCCCTTTCCCCATTTCCCATTCCCCATCTTCCTGGAGGCGTGGGGTTTATAGGGAGTAGGCTGTCAAGGTTCAAGGACCCAGCTATTACCAATGATGGTGGTGATTCACCTTATCAGCCAGTGATGGGGATCAGAGCGGCATCAAAGGGAGGGGGCACTGTCACACCACAGTATTTATGTGCTTGAAGAAGCTGGCAGGTCAAGCAGCATGTGTGGTGGTAAAAGGGATATGTCAACATTTTGGGTCATGATTCTGTGTCAGGACTGCCTGCTGCCAGGTTATATGGAATGGATAGTTCCAATTTTTTGTTTTTTAATGTTGGCTCTTGACCTGAAAAGTCGACACATCTCTTCTGCCTGCACAGATGCTGCTTGACTGGCTAAGTCCCAGCGTTTATTTTTTGCTCTAAATTCCAGTGTCTGCAGTCTCTTGTTTCTCCACAGTATTTACTGTATGTGGTTGGTCTAGTAAAGTTTACAGTTAAATGTGATGCCCAGGATGCTAACCATAGGGAATCTTTGTAAAAATAATGCTGGTTCTGCAGGTGATGTACAGGTGTTGAGACCCGCATGTTAGAAATGGATCAACCCAGAGTAAGGTTCAAGTCTGAATGCACTGCCTGAGAAAATGGTGGAGGTAGATGCTGTCACCATCTCAGGGATGCCCAGATTGGAGTTGTTAGAGCTTTCCTGAAGATGTAATATTATTCTGATTAATTCAAATTATACATGCTTTCAAGAATGTTTATTTTGCAAAGATGTTGTCCTAAATTGTCTTCAATTATGTGATCTATTTAGATTAATCAGGGATTTTTCTTGGGGAAATTTAGCAACAACAACATCAATAATGACTAAAGTGAACTAAATGATACGTCACTGGTAATCGGAGGATCACATTCATGTAGCCCTGAATGCTAACTACCCTTATGAAAATGGCATTAAGTTGCTAAGAACTGTAACATCTAGCAGCCTGACCTCCATCACATTGCTCTGGTTAGATGTACATTGCATGCTGAAGAAAAAAATTGCTCTTGGGCATTTTACAGATTGCAGCAGGTGACATTTACAATATTAATTAGTTTGGAATCGTTACCAGCCAGCATGCTAATTTCCAAGGATTAATTAAGTGTCCATTTGGTCATCATTCAGCTCGTCAGTGATGATACCATGTATTGTGAATGTTCTCAATATGATACCATCTTTTGGCTCAACACATTAAGTTACAACTGCGAGCTGCTTGTTGACGTGGACTGCCCCTTTACAACTCCCTTGACAGCCAGGTTTCCAGCATTACAAGCTATAACACTTCATAGGGACTTAATTAACCTCAAAGTCCTTTGAGATGTGTTTAGTTCATGAAAGATGGTGCATAAATGCAAATCTTTCTCCCTGCAACATCTCATGGAAATATACTGTCATTGACTAAACCCAGGCATTCTCTTATATTTGGGACTACTAAAGGTATCAATGAGAAGACCATTATTAAAAATAAAATGCTGAAAATTCTGCTCTTGAACAGTTTGAATAAATTGATGAAGAAACAAGGAACTGCAGATACACAAAAAGACACAAAGTGATGGAGTAACTCAGCAAGTCAGGCAGCATCTCTGGAGAACGTGGATAGGTGATGCTTTGGGTCGGACATCACGAAGGGTCCTGATCTGAAACGTCACCTATCCTTGTTCTCCTGAGACTTTGTGTCCTTTTGAGTAAATTGATGCTGTGCCAGTAATCTGTGATTATTCCAGTCAATGGACACTAGGATCATGAATATTTTGTGATCTTGGTGCAAAGGAGTATGCGTTTTGAACATGGCTCATATCAAGATAAGAACTTAGTCGAACTATGTAGAGAAGGTTGTCTCACAGCAACAGACAGAGAAAAAAGGGATGACCATCCAATAGACTAGGAGGAAAAAAGTAGTACATAAATCCTTTGAGCCTATTGTTCTCATGAACAGATTTTTACTTTCGGTGGGCACAGCGTTTCCTCAGGAAGGATAGCTGAAACCATGAGTGTGGCACCATGAGGGGATTCAACAGCTTAACTGTTCTATAATTTCCTGCTTACTTTCCCTCCTTTCTTGAATAGTGACATTACATTTACAGTTTTCCAATCCTTTGGGATCTCTTTTGAATGAAGAGAATTTTGATAGAATACAGACACAAAATGTTAAAATTGAAGCAGTACGAAAATTGTATAACTGTTATGTCGATTACTTTCTCCTTGTACAATTGCTTCTAACAAAATAAATATTAAAAGATAAAATATAAAATAAATAAATAAATAGATAAATAGATAGATAAATAAAAGATAGATACAAAATGCTGGAGTAACTCAGCCGGACAGGCAGCATCTCTGGATAGAAGGAATGGGTTCGAGACGAGACACTTCAGCATTTTGTGTCTTATCTTTTTTTTCTTTTGCCTCTTTAGGATTGCTGGGAAGGGGCAATGTTTGGTTCTGATGCATTAGCCAAATTATGTTGATGGACCTGTTATTCTTTTCCTGCCAATTAAGTTTGTAAATTGTTTTGTTCTGACATGGTGAATTAACACCTAATGATTTTTCAGTCAGTTACATTTCCACAACGCAATTCGTGGCTTTGTTGCTATGCTGCAGGTCTTGGGTCAAGCTTTGTCCTTTAAAGCGCCTCCTGCAGATGCTCCACATAAAGATAATGAACCGTCAGTGCTGGAGTTTTGAATGTCAAAATCAATTGACTTCAAGAGTAGCAGTATCAATAAGATTTCAACATATCAATTTAAGATATTTGTCCTGTGCCTTTACTCCCTTAAAAACTAACTCCTCTTGTGGCATATGTTTTAATGAGATAGTTATCTTAGATACATAGATACATAGACAATAGGTGCAGGAGTAGGTTCAATGTGATCATGGCTGATCATCCACAATCAGTACCCCGTTCCTCCCCATATTGAAGGACTTATTTGCCTCGATTTAAAACATAAATAGACAAGTACTTATTTCTAGAGTAGAGTACTGTTTTGGGGCTTAGAGTAAATCATGGTCTAGCACCACATTCATTACACTGCCAAGCCTAAGCTTGATGTGCTTTTAATAATTGATAGTATAGTATTGATTCATGGAGAGCACTATGTTATTGCAAAAAACAGTGAGCTTACTTAGCAGTCTGGTTCTCTGCAAAGGTTTCGACTGTGTGATTAAATGTCATATACCAATGAAGTCTAACTTGTAACCACTGTGGCGTCGGTGAGGACACCGGTTCGGCAGTGACCACGTAGACACTCGCAATAGGGTGAACTCACTTTTTATTCCAGGACCATATGGGGGCGCTGTCCCTTGCAGTTCGGGCACATGTGTGGTAGCACTGCCGTGCTTGGAGTTGTCCCGGCAGTTCAGTCCTGGTCTTCAAAGGAGGTGCTGGCGGTCTCGGGGTTATCCTGGTGGCTTAGCTTTGGGCTTGAAGGGGCGATGTTGGCAGTCTCTGGGATCCTGGCAGCTCAGTCTTTGTCTGTGTGTGCGGGCACAGTCCCTCATTGTACGTGGACTGGAAGAGGCACCCTCAGCCACTCACTCTTAGCCTAAGTAGAGGCGCTGTTTAGGGCTTCTTCTTGGCAGCCCAGTCTTGACCAAACAGTGGCGCTGCTGGTCTCAGATTTGTCCCAATGGCTCATTCTTCCTCAAACATGAGACTGGGGAACATAGCTAGCAGGGAAGCACCCCATTTCCCCTCTCGTCCTTCATCCTTTCCCCTTTCCCCTTTCCCCTTTCCCCATTTCCCATTCCCCATCTTCCTGGAGGCGTGGGGTTTATAGGGAGTAGGCTGTCAAGGTTCAAGGACCCAGCTATTACCAATGATGGTGGTGATTCACCTTATCAGCCAGTGATGGGGATCAGAGCGGCATCAAAGGGAGGGGGCACTGTCACACCACAGTATTTATGTGCTTGAAGAAGCTGGCAGGTCAAGCAGCATGTGTGGTGGTAAAAGGGATATGTCAACATTTTGGGTCATGATTCTGTGTCAGGACTGCCTGCTGCCAGGTTATATGGAATGGATAGTTCCAATTTTTTGTTTTTTAATGTTGGCTCTTGACCTGAAAAGTCGACACATCTCTTCTGCCTGCACAGATGCTGCTTGACTGGCTAAGTCCCAGCGTTTATTTTTTGCTCTAAATTCCAGTGTCTGCAGTCTCTTGTTTCTCCACAGTATTTACTGTATGTGGTTGGTCTAGTAAAGTTTACAGTTAAATGTGATGCCCAGGATGCTAACCATAGGGATCTTTGTAAAAATAATGCTGGTTCTGCAGGTGATGTACAGGTGTTGAGACCCGCATGTTAGAAATGGATCAACCCAGAGTAAGGTTCAAGTCTGAATGCACTGCCTGAGAAAATGGTGGAGGTAGATGCTGTCACCATCTCAGGGATGCCCAGATTGGAGTTGTTAGAGCTTTCCTGAAGATGTAATATTATTCTGATTAATTCAAATTATACATGCTTTCAAGAATGTTTATTTTGCAAAGATGTTGTCCTAAATTGTCTTCAATTATGTGATCTATTTAGATTAATCAGGGATTTTTCTTGGGGAAATTTAGCAACAACAACATCAATAATGACTAAAGTGAACTAAATGATACGTCACTGGTAATCGGAGGATCACATTCATGTAGCCCTGAATGCTAACTACCCTTATGAAAATGGCATTAAGTTGCTAAGAACTGTAACATCTAGCAGCCTGACCTCCATCACATTGCTCTGGTTAGATGTACATTGCATGCTGAAGAAAAAAATTGCTCTTGGGCATTTTACAGATTGCAGCAGGTGACATTTACAATATTAATTAGTTTGGAATCGTTACCAGCCAGCATGCTAATTTCCAAGGATTAATTAAGTGTCCATTTGGTCATCATTCAGCTCGTCAGTGATGATACCATGTATTGTGAATGTTCTCAATATGATACCATCTTTTGGCTCAACACATTAAGTTACAACTGCGAGCTGCTTGTTGACGTGGACTGCCCCTTTACAACTCCCTTGACAGCCAGGTTTCCAGCATTACAAGCTATAACACTTCATAGGGACTTAATTAACCTCAAAGTCCTTTGAGATGTGTTTAGTTCATGAAAGATGGTGCATAAATGCAAATCTTTCTCCCTGCAACATCTCATGGAAATATACTGTCATTGACTAAACCCAGGCATTCTCTTATATTTGGGACTACTAAAGGTATCAATGAGAAGACCATTATTAAAAATAAAATGCTGAAAATTCTGCTCTTGAACAGTTTGAATAAATTGATGAAGAAACAAGGAACTGCAGATACACAAAAAGACACAAAGTGATGGAGTAACTCAGCAAGTCAGGCAGCATCTCTGGAGAACGTGGATAGGTGATGCTTTGGGTCGGACATCACGAAGGGTCCTGATCTGAAACGTCACCTATCCTTGTTCTCCTGAGACTTTGTGTCCTTTTGAGTAAATTGATGCTGTGCCAGTAATCTGTGATTATTCCAGTCAATGGACACTAGGATCATGAATTTTTTGTGATCTTGGTGCAAAGGAGTATGCGTTTTGAACATGGCTCATATCAAGATAAGAACTTAGTCGAACTATGTACAGAAGGTTGTCTCACAGCAACAGACAGAGAAAAAAGGGATGACCATCCAATAGACTAGGAGGAGAAAAGTAGTCCATGAATCCTTTGAGCCTATTGTTCTCATGAACAGATTTTTACTTTCGGTGGGCACAGCGTTTCCTCAGGAAGGATAGCTGAAACCATGAGTGTGGCACCATGAGGGGATTCAACAGCTTAACTGTTCTATAATTTCCTGCTTACTTTCCCTCCTTTCTTGAATAGTGGCATTACATTTACAGTTTTCCAATCCTTTGGGATCTCTTTTGAATTAAGAGAATTTTGATAGAATACAGACACAAAATGTTAAAATTGAAGCAGTACGAAAATTGTATAACTGTTATGTCGATTACTTTCTCCTTGTACAATTGCTTCTAATAAAATAAATATTAAAAGATAAAATATAAAAGAAATAAATAAATAGATAAATAGATAGATAAATAAAAGATAGATACAAAATGCTGGAGTAACTCAGCCGGACAGGCAGCATCTCTGGATAGAAGGAATGGGTTCGAGACGAGACACTTCAGCATTTTGTGTCTTATCTTTTTTTTCTTTTGCCTCTTTAGGATTGCTGGGAAGGGGCAATGTTTGGTTCTGATGCTTTAGCCAAATTATGTTGATGGACCTGTTATTCTTTTCCTGCCAATTAAGTTTGTAAATTGTTTTGTTCTGACATGGTGAATTAACACCTAATGATTTTTCAGTCAGTTACATTTCCACAACGCAATTCGTGGCTTTGTTGCTATGCTGCAGGTCTTGGGTCAAGCTTTGTCCTTTAAAGCGGCTCCTGCAGATGCTCCACATAAAGATAATGAACCGTCAGTACTGGAGTTTTGAATGTCAAAATCAATTGACTTCAAGAGTAGCAGTATCAATAAGATTTCAACAATTTCATCAGGGTCATCAGGGTCATCAGGGGTCTACTGGGCATGTTGCCGGGTGAGGGAATATGATTCACCTCTGTCTCGGAAGCCACCTTAAACGTACAAAATGCATTGAAGCAGCTAATTTGTTAATTTGTTGGATGAGTTGCGGAAGACCACTAAACTACGACTACAACTATGACGAGTGCAGGAGTATTTTTTTTAGAATCCCTTCAAGTAAATTAGTTTTTTAAGTTGTACATTAATATAAGCTTCAAACTTCTACCATTATTTGGGATGAAGCTCCTGTGTCTCAGTGGTGGAACAGATGTAAATTAAGTTGCAGCAGACCTCTACTTGTTTTTTTTATTCCACATATTTTGTGAATAATCATCATCATCTCAAAGAGCAGAAGAAAATCTACCTCATTCTCTTCTACGTGCAAATTATTACATCAGATTTGTTCTTGATAGAAGGACATTTTTGAAGAAGTGACAAATACAACTGAATAATTATAACCATTGCCAATAAATGGATAATAGATGGAACAAAGAATATGAGAGCTATGATGAACATTTAAAAAAAAATGCAGATGCTGGAAATCTGAAATTAAAGCAGGAAATGATGAAAATATTCAACAGATCAGCAGCATCTGTAGAAAGAGAAACAATTAACACATTGCATGTCAAAGGCCCTTCATTAGAGCAGGAAAGAAAAAGTAGTATGAAGATTCAGGCAGGTTGGGGGAGAAATGAATAGGACAAAGGGAGTAGGGTGCGGCTAGTGTTGCCAAGGAGATTCGCTGTAAATGAAGTCAAATGCGATAGTTAGGAGGAAGATGGTCCTTTATTCATAAAAGCTCTGAAATGTGGACAGCTAAAGAAAAACAAAAGAATGCAAGGGTTGTGAAATGCTGGCTTGCAGGAACTGCCCAGTAGATCATGGAAACACAAGGAACTGCAAATGCTGGAATTTTAAGTATAAAAAACAAAGTGCTAGATGTTGAACAGCTGACGTTTTGAGAAGATACCTCCTTATCGGAATGTGGGGGGGGGAGAAAACTGGAAAAAATAGGTGGCGTTGGGCCAAAGCTTGGCAGGTGATAGGTGGATACAGTGAGGGAGGTGATTGGCAAATGGGTGGAGTAAGTGACAAAGGCTAGAGGTGAAAAGGAGACAAAAGTGTGTATGGACGATGGAAAAATTAATTGTTAGAGAAATGTTTGTGATACGGTGTGGGGTGTGGTGGAGCATTACTTGAAATTAGAGAAATCAATGTTCATACCATTGGGTTATAAGCTACCAATGTAGTATAGAAATTGGGAGGGCATGTTGCAGTTATATAAGACGTTGGTGAGACCGCATTTAGAGTATTGGGTTCAGTTCTGGGCACCATGTTATAGGAAAGATGTTGTCAAGCTGGAAAGGGTGCAGTGAAGATTTACGAGGATGTTGACAGGACTCGAGGGCCTGAGCTATAGGTAGAGGATAAGCAGGCTCAGACTCTATCCCTTTGAGCTCAGGAGGATGAGGGGTGATCTTATAGAGGTGTACAAAATCATGAGAGGAATAGATCAGGTAGACGCACAGTCTTTTGCCCAGAGTAGGGGAATCAAGAACCAGAGGACATAGGTGTAAGGTGAAGGAGGACGATTTAAAAGGAACTTGAGGGGTACATTTTCACACTGTAAGTGGTGAGTGTATGGAACGAGCTACCAGAAGAAGTAGTTGAACTTGCCCCGCACATCTCCATTATATTTGCCCCTTCTTACCTTATAGCTATGTCCTCTAGTATTGGGCATTCCCACACTGAGAAAAAGGTTCTGACTGTCTATCCTATCTATAGCTCTCATAATTTTATATACTTCTATTAAGTCTCCCCCTCAACCTTCGACATTCCAGTGAAAACAACCCAAGTCTCTCCCTGTAGCTGAAATCCCCTAATCCAGGCAGCATTCTGGTAAACCGCCTCTGTCTCTTCAGCCACACATTCATCTATCCCATCCCTCTATTGCTACCCTCGCTGGCATGTGGCACCAGTAGTAACCTAGAGATTACCACTCTCTTGGTGCTGCATTTCCCTAACTCCCTATATTCACTCCGCAAGACATCATCCATTTTCTTGCCCATGTCATTTGTGCCATAATGATGGTTGCAACCAAGCATTTGGAAACTGTCAAAGTGGTGGAGGACACCAGATGTGTCAGGAGTGTAAGTGCCTAATGACTGAACTAGGGAGGAAGGATGGAGTCAAGGCAGAAATAAATAGGTTCTGTGAGGCAAGAACAGGCTGAAACAATTGATCCTCTGGTGCAGTCCTGTTTGTACAGGAGGTAAAAGCATGCAGAGCAAGGCTGGGAGAGTACAAGACTGGAAGCTGTGGAAGGAAGATATCTTGAGAAAATGAAATCTGTTACTTTCTGGGAGACAATGGCCTGAGCAGTGGTATTTTGGTCTAGAGTGAAGAACGAGGATGTCTGAGAACTGAAGTTTAGTCTCTGCAAGATAGAGGTTAATTCACCAGATCTCAACAACATCATTGTCGCTGGGTTTGATGGCAATATTGTGATTGATTTTTAATAGGATTGTGCTGGCATGATTGGAAGGCGTAGGTTTGAGTCAATGAGGGGGAGTGGAAATATCAGGAGAGTCGATAGAATATCATCAGTTAGCATTGTATAGATCAAGAGAGAGTATGGGGCCAGCAAATCGGGTCCAGGGAATACTGTAATGAACGTGCTAATTGATGATCAGAGTGGACATGTAGGATGATATACAAGCAGATCTGAAGATGGGAGTAGATTGCTGATGTAAATAGGATATTCTGTAATAACACCATCAGAGGATTGTCTGCTTTATCTTCCATTAGATTTTATTGGCAATTGCAAGTTGTGGCATTTTATGAAGTGCTTGTCACCTATGGTAACCAGCTTTAACTATTCACATATTCCCTATCCTTGCACATGTTTTTAATTTATTTTATGATCTTTTCCCATCTCGTGTTATTATTTCAATGCAAAGTTACCTAATCATAACATGATGTAACAACTCAAATGATCCAAATCTCATCTTTGAAATGATTATTGTAGTTCCATGTCATCCCAAGACCCCTATTCAACATTTATTAAATTATATGATGTTGCATAATAATACAGATACTGTGTTTTTCATTTTCTACAACCCATTCAAAAATACTAATCGTTTTATTTGAACATCCTTTACAAACCTTTTCTAGATATCTTCATGAGGTGTGACTTCTGTTCCTACATTCATCTCATGTTGTTCTATTATCAGCAGTCCTGAACTACCATCTACCTCTTTGGTGACATTCGGACTATCCTTGATATCCTTGACTGTCTGAAGAAGGGTCTCGACCCGAAATATCACCCGTTCCTTCTCTCCAGAGATGCTGTCTGTCCTGCTGAGTTACTCCAGCTTTTTGTGTCTATCCTTGATTGGTGTTTGCTGATTTTACCTTGCACTAAACGTTATTCCCTTATCATGTGTCTATAAACTGTAAATGGTTCGATTGTAATCATGCATTGTCTTTTTGCTGACTGGATAGCACGGAACAAAAGCTTTTCACTGTGCCTCGCTATACATGACAATAAACTAAACAAACAAACAAACATTATCTACATCTGATTCATCTGAACAGTTATGGAAGATCAGCTGGTTCATTGCCTATTTCATATTCAGATGAAAAAAAACATGCATCCCTTGGACCCCACCCTTTTGGAGACATTCTCTTTGCTCTCTCCACCCCAACCCCTTTGTTGCAATTTAAAACTAATCTGCTTCTCCAACTTGGTTAACCAAATTATATATATATAATTAGAAACTAATATAAGGTAGAACCAGGATTCTTTTTAAGGATGCACTCTGTTGGCATGTGAAAATGGTGTCATGGTAGCACTTAATGCTACAGCTTTCTTTTAGTGAGGGGAGTCACACATAGAGGAACATCAAAACAAGGATTAACCTAGTAACATGATGTACAGTACTGACAAGTTACAAAATTTCATGTAAGAGTACAGGCATCGGGAGAGATATAACAAAGGCAGTCAATCTTTTCTTCATCTTAAGTACCACCACATAATTCCAGAGGGTATTAAATGGCCCAATGAGGATGACTGAGATAAATACAAGCACAAATCTCCTTGCATATTTTGAACAGCTGTTAACTGAATTACTCATTTCCATGCACACCATGTCTATAAGAGTATAATAGGAAAAAATATATGCAACTCCTCATACACTTTTTATTCATTATAGCTCATTTTCATTCCTTCCCAATAATCTATACCTCCTCCTGTAACATAAAAGGAGAATTATTCTTTTTGCTTACTGCTATTAAGTCAACTGAAAATCTTTGAAAGGAAGATCCAGTCTCTTCAGAATCATTGGGTTTTGTTTTAATGGCTGAATGGAAGTGGATTGGGATTTACAATAATATTCTAACGTTGATTAAATGTAAGTATGCATTAAGGCAACTCTGAGATCATTGCTAAGCTCTGTAGGAAGGAATTTATAGAAAATATTATTTCAGGGCCAAGAGCAGTCACCTTTCAATTTGCTCATGTTGAATGTCAGATTGATTAACATAAATGAATAACAAGCACAAATAATTTCATTTACAAGAACACTGTTTCTAAGCAAATAATATTTTGTCTTTCATTTATATATTGGACTGTTTTACCCAAACAGCTCGAGGAAGTAAGGTTACATTTCCAATTTCTGATTCATCTTTTGGTTCTGATGTGGTTGCAAATTTGACATTATATTATGGATGCCCAATTAAGTACAACCCTGATTATACAAATCTGATTATACCCATTTCAACAAATGTGCATTCACATTTCCTGTCCGTGTAAGGAAGAAAAAGTACTGACATTTCTATTAAATAATATTTAGCTGACAATTTTCCTCCTTGCACAGTTTTCCAAATACATGCAGTACACTGGAAAAGAGAGAAGATTAACTTACAGCTTCTGAGGACTCTGTTCCCACTACCCTCCCAGGCTTCAGTAAATGAGCCCACGTTTTCCTGACTTACAAAAACAAAGCTCATGTTTATCTGAAAGTAAAAATACTCTTGATATTTCTATCATTCCCAAGTGAACAATCGATTACAAATCCTATACTGCACAATATTGCAAGGAATAGATGGATATGGAGCACAGGCATGCAGAGGGGTTAGTTTAAGTAGATACCATGTTCAACGAAGGGCCTGTTCGTCTTCCACACTGTTCTATGTTCTATGTATGGGGACATATTCAGTGTCATAGTCATAATGCACGGAAACATGCCCTTCAGCTCAGATTGCCCATTCCAGCCAAGGTGCCCCATTTACACCTGCCCGCGTTGAGGCCCATATCCCTCTAAACCTTTCCTAATCTGCCCATAGATATAAACAGTGGGAGCTCATGTAAACAAGAACATTGACACTCACCCATTTACATGGTTTCAAGTACATTTGGCAAAAATGTATCTTTTTTTTAGGGGTAGTATTTGTAACAAAATCATTTCAATACTGCATTTCTACCAAATAAATTGAGCGTGTTTTTAAAAAAAAACAAGTGCCCAGGATTCTGCAAAGATAATGAGTACAACTAATTATTTTTACAGTGAAAAGCATCTCAATTCTTCTCACTGCACCTCATCGAGATATTCATAGTGGACTCCCAGTGCAGCTTGTATTGACCTCGGGGGACAGCATAATCCAATGTTTCAGGAACACTTGTAATAATAATAATAATAAATTTTATTTTCGGGCGCCTTTCAAATCTCAAGGACACCTTACAAAGATTAACAGAAGAGAAAAAAACATATAGTCAGAGAAAAATAAATAATAAGGACATCATCAATATACAAATTAAAGATAGAAATCGCTCCAAAGACACAAAATCAAAAAAAATCAGAAAACACAATGTGAAGAGAGAGCAGCGGCAGCTAAAGCGCGCCAGCGTTCACTCTCTCTTCCGACAGCCATCTTGGACACAGACTAACATAGTAACTACACACAGAAAAATCATCCCCCCACAATGGTTACCACTGTGGGGGAAGGCACAAAGTCCAGTCCCCAACCCCAGTTCTCCCAGAAGTCAGGCCTATTTGAGGCCACCGCTATTGCCTCTATGGAGGCCCGATGTTCCTGGCCGTTCTGGCCGGGTGGAGTTGCCCCGGCGTCGGGAGAGTCCTCACAGTGGCTGGGCCACCTGGAACGGCCGCTTCCTAGCAGGGGATTGTCGGCTTCCGAAGCCGACAGGAACGCACCGGGTTGGAGCTCCCAGGCTCCCGATGTTAAAGACGGCACCGCCCACTCCGCTCCGCAGACCCGCAGCCCGGAGGTGTTGGTCTCGGCAGTCACATCTCACCGGAGCTCCAGCGCGTCAATCCAGCGCGGCGACCCAGGCAAGGCATCGCCCGCTCCGCACCACGATAGCGCTCCAGCGCTGCACCGCCACCGAAGCCGAGGTGCTGGGCGGTCCCCGCCAGGAAACAGCGCTCCAAGCCCGCTGGTAGGCCACGAGGACGGGTCGACGGGCAGCCCGGAGAAAAAGCTGCCTCACCGACCAGGTAGGGACCTAGAAGTAAGATTACCTCCTTCCCCCCACATTAAGAAGTCAATTTCTCCTACAAACGAAAGACAAGACTTACTAAAAACTGAAACAAAAATTGATTAAACGGACGGCTGCTGGATAGCAGCCGTTCCCCAAGATGGCTTGCTACAGAGGATGCAACAAAGAACTATACAAAAGGACAGTTACAGCTTTGGTAAATTTGTTATGGATAGAGATGGCTGAGCATGTGAATGTAATCTTCTAGGCTCAGTAATTAATTTGAAAATTCTTAGCATGATGAGCAAGATGAACTCTCCCTGGGAATTCTTAAACAGTGGTAAACATCTTTTTTTATCATTTCCTATGGGCCTGTCGTATTTTAGGCGACTGCAGGAGACTTTGCAGTCGCCACATAGTCGCCACATGTTCGCGGGTGGTTGCCGGGGAGTTGCCTTCATGGTCATGAGGAGTTCCCACATTCTGGGAACTAGTCGCGGCCTCATTATGGTCGGCGAGAATTTTTCAACATGTTAGCGGCGACTAGAATGAAGTCGCCATGGAGATTAGCGAAAATTCTCAAGCCATAGGTGGGTCGCAAGGAGG
Organism: Amblyraja radiata; assembly: GCF_010909765.2. Taxonomy (NCBI): domain Eukaryota; kingdom Metazoa; phylum Chordata; class Chondrichthyes; order Rajiformes; family Rajidae; genus Amblyraja; species Amblyraja radiata. The sequence continues at coordinate 24,807,895 of NC_045980.1, read as the reverse complement.
TCCTATTGGGTTGCCAGGAGGTCGAAGGTTCTCGTAGGTTGGAGCCGGTGCTGACTGGTAAATTTCATTGGCTCATTGGGGGAAAAAAAGGTAAGAGTAGTTTTCATAACCAAGGAACCGACCGGCAATGTTAACTGTCCGCCGAACTTCACAGCCGTGTATCTCTGGCATCTGAAAAGTTGTCTCTACTCCTTCTCCCCCCCCCCCCCCCCCCCCCCTCTCCCCCCTCTTTTAAGGACATTCCGTGCTTTAGCTGCCTCTATTACAGCGCCAACCTTCCTGTTCATCGCGGGGTGTGTCTGTAACACTTTGGCTTGGCACTTGGGAATTGGGTTTTTCAGGCGACTGTTTTTTCAGGCGACTTGACTCGCTGGTAGCGCACATCTATGTCAGTCTTCCAGACAATCTAGATCCCTTCCAATTTGCATACAGGAAAAAATAGGTCTACAAAAGGAGGTCATCTCTCATGTACGACACTGAGCTCTGGGACTCCTTAACGAAAAGAACACCTATGCCAGGGTGCTATGTATTGACTTCAGCTCAGTCTTTAATACCGTAGTGCCAAGAAAATTAATTCTTAAACTTCTGGATGTTTCACCCATCACTGTGTGGCTAAGTGCAATACCAACTCCATCTTATGTTCACCAACGATACCACTGTTGTCATCCGAATCAACAAAGATGACCCCAAGTACAGAAAAGAGATCAAGAAACCTGTGTTATGGTGTCAGGGCAACAACCTAGCCATTATAGGTAGCAAATGAAATATTTGGTTTTGGACTTAAGAAAGTAAGGGGGTGAACACAGCCATGTCCTAGTCAATGGGAGCTGCTGTAGAGATAGTCAACAGCTTCAAATTCCAAGGAGTCCATATCAACAGCAACCTAACCTGGTACCTTCACACTGAAGCAGTGATCAAGAAAGCCCATCGACATATTTACTTTCTTTGGCATCTGAAAAGATTTGACATGTCCACAAGGAATCTCTATATAAAGTATTCTGCCAGGATGCATCTCAGCCTGGTTTGGCAACTGTTCTGCTCTTGGTCGCCTGAAGCTGTAGAGAGTGATGAGCACTACTCAATCCATGACACGTCGTCACTTCTTTTTATCCAGTTCATCTTCACGGCGCATTGCATCAGGAAGCCTGGAAGTAGCATTATGAATGCCTGCCTACCTTTTATTTCTTTCTACTCTCTGGGGGAGAAGATACAAAAGCTTGAATCCTCAGATGTCCAGACTTAAGAACTGCTTCCTTCCCACTGCTATCAAACTCCTGAATCACAACTTTTGCCCCTCCTCCCCTTCCCAGAGGTGATGCCATGTAAAATTACACTGATGTCTAACCCATTTGGTGTTTTATTACTGTACTATAATTTTTTTGTTGCACTACTTCAAATTGCACAACAATTTTGCACCATTCCGCTGTTTGTCTTTGTATTCATTGTTATATTTATTGTTACCGTACTTATACTGTTCCTCTGTTCATGTGAATAAGGAATTTCATTACACCCTGGTCTGTTTACAATAAGCTGTTCTGAAATCTGAAGAGAAATTCAGTTTTTTGGGGATATTGCAGTCAAACCTTATTCTGAAGAGACTGCACACGTTAATGTAATTTGCACCTTTAGTTGAGTTGTTTACAGTTTAATACTTCCCCTCAGATCTCATACAATGTGGTATATTGCCCCATTTAGTGCAATTTGCACTTTATCCTGTCACGCTAAATCTATGATTTCAGTAGCAGTAACTACCACTACCTCACTTTCCAATTATAGATTGAGAGGATGTTATTATTATAGGAAATATCCTGAAATATCCAAAAGTGTTGCAGGCTGCTAAATATAAATGCTTGATCATATTTTCTATTTTTTACATTTAATTTTTAATTTATCGTATTGCATAAAATTTGAACTTTACAAATAGATTTTTTCTTTTCTGAAGATAATTGAACTCGCTATGAAGGATTTATTTATTTGGCTTAATTGATGGCATTTCTTTTCTCCCCATTTCCCATGTCCAATGGGAATGTGCATCTTAAAAACTGTAAAACAACAGAATCAAGCAAAAAAGGTAAACACAATCAAGATTTTAGTGGATGATGTAAATAGCAACTGATACATGCGTAAAAGTTGTTAGGCCAGACATTTAATCGTATAGCATTTATTTTTTGTGCACGGGGTTTTGTTTTTAAAAACTGGATAATACTATTTTAGTGCATACTTAAAGCTGGGAAATACAATGGGGTGCCAATGATCAAAATGGTAGTTGACAGCCCCTGCTGGAAATTCATATTGACCCAAGCGTGGAACTGAATAGGGCGGCAGCTTTATTTGATCAAAAATAATAATAATAATAATAAATTTTATTTATGGGCGCCTTTCAAGAGTCTCAAGGACACCTTACAAAAATTTAGCAGGTAGAGGAAAAACATGTAAGGGGAATGAAATAAATAGTAGAGACATGACTAGTACACAAAGTAAAGACAGAATTCAATTCAAAACACAGTATGAGGCAATTAATGCACAGATGAAAAGGGAGGGGGACGTGGGGATAAGGATAGGCAGAGGCGAAGAGATGGGTCTTGAGGCGGGACTGGAAGATGGTGAGGGACACGGAATTGCGGATCAGTTGGGGGAGGGAGTTCCAGAGCCTGGGAGCTGCCCTGGAGAAGGCTCTGTCCCCAAAACTGCGGAGGTTGGACTTGTGGATGGAGAGGAGACCGGCTGATGTGGATCTGAGGGACCGTGAGGGTTGGTAGGGGGAGAGGAGGTCAGTGTGATATGGGGGGGCCAGATGATGGAGGGCTTTGTAGGTGAGGATCAGGATTTTGTAGGTGATCTGGTGGGAGATGGGAAGCCAGTGAAGTTGTTTGAGGACTGGAGTGATGTGATGCCAGGATTTGGTGTGGGTGATGAGTCGGGCGGCTGCGTTCTGGACCATCTGTATCATCTGTGGTCGGAAAGTTACAAGAGGGCGTTCTGAGGAATAACATATACTTACATTTAAATGGACAGGGGCTGATTATGGATGGGTTTGTAAATCTGATTTGAGTTTTTTGAAGATGTGACCAAAATGGTTGATGAGGGCTGTGCTGTAGATGCTGTATATATGGATTGCAGCAAGGCATTTGACAATGTTCCGCATGGTGGGTTGATCTGGAAGGCTATATTGCACAGGATCCAAGGATAGCTAGCTGCAAACCCTCCTCCATTGACAATTCGTTTGGGCACCTCCAAAATATCCCAGCTTCAGATCTCTCCCCAGCTCACTCTCCTTTATCTTATTTATCCCACCCACTCTATACTCTCTGATTCCATTCATGTATGCCAATTTCTCCTCGTTATTCCTTTACCTCCCAATGCTCTCAATCCCTCAGGATCCACTTCACAAATTCATAATCATCTTTTACACTCATTGCAAATCTCGAATCTCCAATATCCCCCATTCACTTCCTCTGCCAGCCATTTTATTCCTAAAGGACTGTCCGCAGAGAATGACCCAGTTTCACAGGCCGTCATATTTTTCTTTGCACAACTCCTTGAAGTTCCCCCACAGGAGCAGTTGATCATAAAATAGGTGCAGGATTCCTTCACAGTCGGTTTTAACCTATGTTTTGGCATTCTATCGTTTCTGAGCTAATATGGTACTGTTGTAAACCGGGCTCCACAGGAGATTTCCTCTTTTAGATATGAGATTAATAAGGCACCTGGCCTCAGAGTAATCACTAGTGCTCTTGATAATAATGCTGTGAAATTGGAAAAAAAAATTCTGTATGTTCAAAAGAAGAGACTCAATGTCCTAGCTGATAGCACAGCAGGCCATTTTAATATGCTTTTGTTTGGACAGACAGTTGAACACATTGCACAGGAGGAGCTGTTAGTCCCAGCGTGATAGTGCCAGCTCTCCAGAAACTCTAATCCTTTCCCAAGGTTACATGGAATTAAAAACTTTCATGAATATGGGTATTCTGGTTTATTGTCAATGTAGTTTGTGGGAGCTTGTTTGCATATATTGGTGACAACATTTCCTGCATGACAGCAATAACAATATTTAAAGATACAATTCAATGAACGTAAACTACTTGAGTTGTCCAAAGATCATTCGAAGTGTCATTATCATGTAAATCTTGTTTTATGCTTGTTTCTGTGCAAAGCTTGACGCATCCAAGAAAGGCTAAATACAAGGAATGTGTAAGAAGAAACTGCAGATGCTGGTTTAAACCAAAGGTAGACACAAAAAGCTGGAGTAACTCAGCGGGACAGGCAGCATCTCTGGAGAGAAGGAATGGGTGACATTTTGGGTCGAACAATTTTTCAGACTGGTTAGGGATAAGGGAAACGAGAAATATAGACGGTGATGTGGAGAAAGAAAGAACTATGAATGAAAGATATGTAAAAAAGTAACGAGGATAAAGGAAACAGGCCATTATTAGCTGTTTGTAAGGTGAAAATGAGAAGCTAGTGCGACGGGTGGGGGAGGGATAGAGAGAGAGGGAATTCCGAGGCTACCAGAAGTGAGAAATCAATATTCATACCACTGGGCTGTAAGCTGCCCAAGCGATATATGAGATGCTGTTCCTCCAATTTGCGTTCAGCCTCACTCTGACAATGGAGGAGACTTAGGACAGAAAGGTCTGTGTAGGAATGGGTAGGAGAGTTAAAGTGTCCAGCAACTGGGAGATTAGGTAGGTTCAGATGGGCTGAAGGTGTTCTGCAAAACGATCGGCCAGTCTGCGTTTGGTCTCGCCAATGTATAAGAGTCATCTTGAACAATGGACACAATAGGTGAGGTTGGAGGAGGTGCAAGTGAACCTCTGCCTAACCTGAAAGGACTGTCGGGGTCCATGGACAGAGTCGAGGGAGGAGGTTTTGTCGACAGATGTTTCATCTTCTGCGGTTGCAGGGGAAGGCACCTGGGAGAGTGGGTGGTTTGGGTGGGAAGGGATGAGTTAACCAGGGACTTGCGAAGGGAACGGTCTCTGCGGAAGGCGGAAAGGGGTGTAGATGGGAAAATGTGGCTAGTGGTACGATCCCGTTGGAGGTGGCAAAAATTTCAGAGGATTATGTGTTGTATGCGAGGGATGATGGGGTGGAAGGTAAGGACTAGGGGGACTGTCTCTGTTGCGACTAGGGGGAGGTGGAGCAAGGGTGGAGCTGTGGGGTACCGAGGAGACACGAGTGAGGGCCTCATCTATGAAGGGAGGGGCCCTCAAGATGTCCCTAAAGAATTAGGACCTCGGATATCCTAGTAATAGTCTATTTCCTGTGATGGAGACTGAGATCAAGAAAGGGGAGGGAGAGGTCTCAGATGGTCCAAGTAAATGTGAGTGCAGGATGAAAATTGATGGTGAAGTTGATGAAGTCCATGAGTTCTACATGGGTGCAGGAAGTAGCACAGATGCAGTCATCAATGTAATGGAGATAGAGTTCGGGGGTAGAGCCAGTGTACGCCTGGAATGAGGATTGTTCAACGTACCCTACGAAGAAGCATGCATAGCTGGGGCCCATGTGGGTGCCCATAGCTAACACCTTGGACGGAGGAAGTGGGAGGAGTTAAAGGACACGTTGTTGAGGGTGAGGACCAGCTCCGCTAGGTGGAGTAGAGTGTTAGTAGAGGGAAATTGGATGGTTCTGCAGCTGAGGAAGAAATAGAGGGCTTTAAGGCCTTCCTGGTGGGGGATGGAGGCGTAGAGTGACTGAACATCCATAGTAAAGATGAGGGAGTGGGGGCTCGGATGGCGGAAGTCATTGTTTATTGTGTGATGCTGGTTGTTCATTAGTTCTAGGATCAGAATTAGGCCATTCGGCCCATTGAGTATGCCATTCAATCATGGCTGATCTATCATTCCCTCTCAATCCCATTCTCCTGCCTTCTCTCCTGAACCCTTGACACCATCACTAATCAAGAATAAGCCAATCATCGCTTTAAAAATATCCATTGACTTGTCCTCCACAGCCAGGTGCGGCAATGAATTCCATGGATTAATCACATTTTGACTAAAAAAATTCCTTCTTATCTCCTTTCTGAAGGTACGTCCTTTTATTCTGAGTCTATGGCCTTTGTCCTAGACTCTCCCACTAGTGGAAACATCCTCTCCACGTTCACTTTCTCTAAGTCTTTCTTTCCACTCATTCTATTCAAGCCATGGTTAAACCAAGACTAAGTGTTGAAACAATGACATAGAAGAATCTAACTTTCTTTAACATTTGACAATGTGTTATGAGAAGTAAACAGGAATTTACTTGTTTTGTAAATTTACTAAACTCCTGATTTATCAATTAAATTTAAAAGACCTATAAATTGCCTGAAAATTGCAACGGCATATTAACCAGCTGAGTTGCCAGTGGATGATTCACTGCTACAAAAGCTATAATAAGCGAGGCCTGTAACAGAAACTTGATAGAACTGTTAGTTTCAATCTCATTTCTAAAACAGAGGTTGTACTTTGAAGGCGTATTTCTAGACTGAGCACATAGGAGGCACAGTTCAACTGTTTGAACATTAAACCTAAATCCCCATTGCCTAATCAGTAAAAAAAAATTCTCCCTGTTTGCTTGTTATTCTGAACTGACTTTAACATTTCCATTAACTAGCCGTTAATTTATGGCTGTTTGTTGTATATTGCTTTGTGCAAAATCAATTTTAGTTCACATACCATTTACAAAATGCATTTTATTCCACATGAAATCTTTTGTAGATTCTTGAGATAAGTTCTGATTCCACATCTATATTTCTTTACGTTTAATGGCTTACATCAAACAGATAAATATGGATTCTTTTTTCTACATTTCATTTCTCAATGAAGTACCGTATTTCCTGGCAATAAAGACGCTCCTGCGTCGAAGACGCACCCCCATTTTGAGTTGCTAAATTTGGAAAAAAGGCTGGCGGGACAGGATCAAGGGTTTGGTTTAGTCAGTAGAAAGGAAGCTGTGAAACTCCTTCAAGGAGGAAATGAGGAGTGGGGAGCCTACATCTTCGCCTGTCCCACAATGCGCTGTGCGGTTCAGGTCTGAGGGACGGGGACTTCCTAGCACAGGGAGTTCACATAATGGGGAGAGAGAGAAAGAGTCTGGGGTGGAGTAGCCAGCCTTCGGCCCAGTGGCTACCCACCAACCACCACCTCCACAGGTTACTCCTGTGCCGAAGGACACCGTGGCTGACTGGTGGGTGGGCGGGCCGTCAGAAGGCGCTGAGTTGACTGCAGGTTCCGCTGTCCGGTCCCGGCGGCTGCTCGTAGCCACCCGAGCTACTGAGTGAGTTGCTGGCATGATCCCCGACCCCCTCCTTCTCAACGCTTCTGCCCTCCCAGGCGGCCCAGCTAAGTTTGCTACTTTGCCGGCCAGACTCCCCGCACGCTGTGGAAGGAACTCTCCCCCACTCAGCGGCGCTGTCCTTTTACAGCCGCTGTACTGAGGGATAGCCAAGTCTATCTTTCTTGGCTAACAATCTAACCTCCGGCCTCCAAGACGCAGGTAAATTTTTGGTCCTTATTTTTGGGTAAAAAATAGTGTCTTCTCTGCCGGGAAATACGGGTAATTGGCACAGAGATAAAGTTAGGATACATTCTGCTCTAATTACTTTTAAATCACCTTGCACACAAAACAGTAAGAATATCCAATTATTCAAATGAAGCTTTCATCCTCCTCGTGATAAAATAATTAAATTAGCACATAATTTAAATGAAGTACAAAATTAAAACAATATTAGATTTAGTCACTACAAAGAGGTGCAAGGCATCAATAAAATGTCATCAACACTGTTATTAGAAGGGATAACATGTAAGAAACATAAATCTAAATTTCAATTGAAAATTTAATTCTTGGGAGATAGAGACATGTAATAAGGTAAATTCAATATGGAAATATATTTTAATCCCTGAAACTGATCTCTGCAAGTATGAGCAAGAAATAATTATGAGTAGACTTTAAATTAGTATTAATTATTCATTGCACCATTAATTGGAGATGGACATTGCCGAGATATTGGATGGTATAGTGCTGTTGTATTCATATGTTTATGTTCATGAGCCATAGGTGCAGAATTAGGCCATTTGGCCCATTGAGTTTACTCTGCCATTCAATCATAACTGACCTTTCTTTTCCTCCCAACCCCATTTTCCTGCCTTCTCCATGTAACCTTTGATACCTTTACTAATCAAGAATTTGTCAATCTCCACTTTAGAAAAACCCAAAGCCTCCCTGTGGCCATGTTTTCCATAGATTCACCACCCTCTGGCTAATTCCCCCTCATCACCTTTCTAAAGGTTCATCCTTTTCTTCTGAGCCTACGGCCTCTGGTCCTAAACTCTCCCACTAGTACAAATATCCTCTCCACATCTATTCAATCTAGGTCTTTCATTAAACCGTAAGTTTCAATGAGGGGACCCCTCATCCTTCTAAACTACAACAAGTATGGGTCCAGAACCATCAAACACTCAGCATACGTTAACCCAATCACACCTGGGATCATCCTCGTCAAACCTCCTCTGAATCCTCTCCATACCAACACTTGGCAACTCAGATATGGGACCCAAAATGTTCACAGTATTCCAAATGCGGCCTGACCATGCCTTCTAAAGCCTCAGCATTGCATCGCTGCTTTTATATTATGTAGGAAGGAACTGCAGATGCTGATTTACACTGAAGATAGATACAAAATGCATTGGCACAAAATGGCTACTTTTATATTCTTGTCCTCTAGAAATGAATGCTAATATTGCATTTGCCTTCCTTACTATGGATTCAACTTGCAAAATAACCTTGTTGGAATCCTGCTTCAGCGCTCCCAAATCCTTTTGCATGTCCAGTTTTTTAATCCTCTTCTCATTTAAAAAATAGTCTCTTTATCTTTTGTCCCCTTTTTGTCTTTTTAGTTGCCTTCTGTTGGTTTTTTAAAAACTTCCTCTAGCTTTCCGCTAATTTTCGCAATATTATACAACTTATCTTTTACTTTTATGCTGTCAGCCACAGTCGCCTCATTCTCATCTTCAAATCAATTTAGGCTCTTTGGGATGAAAAGATCCTGGGTCTTCTAAATTACTCCCAGAAACTCCTGCCATTGCTGGTCCACCGTCATTCCTGCTAGGGTCCATTTCCAGTAACTTTTAGCCAGCCCCTCCCTCATGCCGCTGTAGTTACCTTTACACAACAGTATTACCGACACATCTGACATGCTCTTCCCCCTTTCAAACTGCAGGTTGAATTTTTTCATATCTCCTAGAACTTTCTTGACCTTGCGCCTCCTAATTAAATCCGGTTCATTATACAATACCAAATCCTGAATTGCCCTTTCCCTAATAGGCTTTTCTTGTGATCCAATACCAACCTGATATTCCCATTCTACCTGCATATTGAAATCCCCCATGATCAGTAACATTGCCTTTCTTACATGCCAATTGTATCTCCTGATGTAATTTGTAGCCTACATCCTCGTTGCTGTTCGGAGGCCTGTATATAACTCCCATTAGGGTCTTGTTACCTTTACAGTTTCTTAGCTCTACCCACAAGGTTTTCACATCTTCTGATCCTATGTAATTTCTTGCTAAGGATTGAATTTCATTCCTCTCCAGCAGAGCTACCACACCCCCTCTGCCCACCTGCCTGTTGTTTCGATAGGATGTGTATTCTTGGATGTTCAGCTCCCACCTCTGATCCTCTTTCAGCCACTTCTCCAAGATGCCCTCACGTCATACCTACCATTTCTAAACTCGCTATAAGCTCATCCACTTTGCTCATATATTATGTGCATTCAAATATAACACCTTTAGTTCAGTATTCACCACCCTTCTTCTCAAATTGGTCCCCATTTTGCATGACCCTAGACTCTTATCCCTTCTTAAACAATCTGTCCTGTTACTTCTTCTGGAGACGTCAGTACCTTCTCTTGCATTCTCCGTTCCTTTAACTTCATCCATACAATTCCATATTCTCAGACAATTCAATTGAAAATCAATTTAGCCTGGAACAAATTGTTTTTTCAATTGATAAATCATGCCAATCTCGAAATTTGATTGGGCATTTCCATTTGGGATCATTGATTGCGTAGCTGAAGATTTTATTCCATTAGGCATGCATTAAATGACATTAGTCACTGTGGAATGCCGTTCTCTTGAATTGCCAACAGAAATGGACATCACTAGGTCTGCAAAACAACTCTCAGCTGACAGTCACAACAAAAGCTGCTCTGCAACTCACTGATCATCACTAAAATGAAATTCTCAGGGACATTCAGCTAAAACAGATTACTAGAAAACAGCTGCAAACTTTACTAGTTTCTGTTCACACACCTTCCAAAGCGTTTGAAGTTATCTGAAACCGTTTTTAACTCAATTACATTCTGTTCAATATATTGATGGTTATAACTTGTGGCAATCATTTGAAAGGGTGCTTGAGTTATGGAGTTGCAACTGACTAAGGCAAGGCTGGGGTCCCAAGGGACGAGGCACACGCTATTCCCATAGCGTTTACAGAGACGTGAGATCCTATATAGACCTCATGTATTTGTACCTGGGTTGCTTCATACACATACCCTTTTGCTAAGATGACCAAAGGCGATGCTATGCATTGAAGGAGATAATAGGTTTCATCAATAACCCGAAACATCATCTATCCAGTCCCTCCATGGATGCTGCCTGACCTGCTGAGTTCCTGCAGCAAGTTGTATTTTGCTCTCTCTTTGATACTGTGGCTATCTAAACTTTACAGGGAGTTCACTGCTGCAGTGGATTTGGAGGTGGAGTGTACCAGCATCTAACCTAGAACTCCTCTTTGATTTATAACTAGTGCATGTGGAAATTTGACATGTTCTGACAGCCTTAGAAACCGGCAGTGTGAGGTAGCTTAATATGGCTCGTTAAAGAATGCTCCCATTTTTATTTGCAAGCATAGATTCAGAGATGGCAAGGGATCTCTTAGTCATTCAGCACATAGCACCCTGTACATGCGTTACTTTCACTACCCTTCTACCTCCAGCCTTTCCCCCCTCTATTTATCACCACTAACGTGGCATATTGATTCCAGTGTGTATTATGGACAAAGTGCTCATCATTGTTTCCACCCCATCACAAGGAAAAGCCTTGAATATTACAGTCTAATATGTTACAGGAGCTGTTGCTTGGAAATCCCTGCAAAATAGACACCAGATCAGACATTCAGTTGGAAGAGTAACTTACTTTTCGTGCAAAAGGTTCATATTCACATTGTGAAAATTGTTAATATGACAATACTGAGATAGTTACATCACCATATGTTTTGCAGTTGGACAGAAAGTGTCTCCTCTCCACCTTCAGTAACAATTGGGGACGATACTGTAAATAAGTGTAAGACAGTAAGCTCTTTGTGGTTGGCTAATTTATGTTCTGGTCAATGGCAATTCTTTGTTTTTAGATGGTGAATATTTGACGATGGTAGTGCCACTGAATGCTAAGAGTAGGTGGTTAGATTCTCTCTTGTTGGTAATGGTTATTGCCTATTTGAAAGTGTTTAGATCGAGCGTGCAGGTATGTGTTGCTTAGTTTCCTGAAAAGTAGTAATTGGATCCGAACATTGTATAATCATAAGTGAACATTCCTTGTTCAGAATTTCTGATGGAATAATTATTGGTGATGTCTATAAAGATGATTGGACTAAGACATTGCCCTGAGGCACTCTGACAGTGTCGCCTTGTGGCTGAAATAATTGATATTCAAAAGCAAAAACAAGCTTTCTTTTTGTGAGGTCCAATTCTAGCCAATGGAAAGTTTTCACATTGATTCCCATTGATTTTCATTTTTTCCTGACTTCTCGATGCCATACTTGGTTCAATGTCATCATGAAGTCGAGACTTGATTATTACTTTGTTTATGAGTAAGAGTAGAGAGGTTGGATATGTCTTGGTTTTATGGACAGAGCATAACCATACGAATTTAACACATGTCAGCGAGAAGGCAGCGTTGTAACGAATGGAATGATCGGAGTCCATTGGGCTTTGTTGATCCACTGCTCTATTTCTTGAGATTAGATGGAGTAAATCAAATTGCCTGTACATTAGCTTTTGTGAAGGAAGCTTAAAATGAAGATGACCACATGAGTGAGGTCACAAACCAATGTCTGCACTGGACCATACTCGTAAGAGCATCGTTGCCAACAAAACCAATAGCCAGCTTTCTTCATTGCTTCTTCAAATCTTTCCTGTCTATGATCTTGCTCTGGGTATCCAAGTCTTTCACTGGGAGGTCAAGGTCAGCTTTATAGAAAATAAATTCACACTCAGCTCAACCGTTGTCATTCTCTTCACAATTGCTATTCTTGTCAACCGACATAATGGCTTCCTTCTGTGATTGTAGTCGCTGATTGTTTCCTTTTTGAAAAGTGCAGCCATAACAATAATTAGCACAGATTAATTTCAGCTGGTGACTCTAAATTAATCATGATCCACTAAGTGCTCATGTGAGAAAGCCCATAATAAGTGTTGCTTCAGCAGACAAATTTGCAAATATTGTGCATCTGACGCTGGGGAATATAGATGTGAGCTTCCATTTTTTGCAAACACTTTCATGCTCAGTGCTGTGCATGAATTTCTGTCTCAATTTGTCAGCTATGATCACAAACTGCTCACTCCCAAATGGATTCTTTACCTGGCTCACACCATTGTTGCAATGAGCAGTGACCTAAATATGAGTGATGCTTATTACATTGACGTTTATTTTTCAAATTAACAGATTGGTTATTTTTAAATTGTAACATCTTAGTGTATCCTAATATATTTTTTACAACATCTTTATTTCTCGATTCATTTGCGCCTACGATGACAGACTGCAAGGGGATCATTGCGAAACGGGTTCATTGTTTGATTTAACAGGAAGGGACAGAGTTTGAAGTTTATGTTAATTTTCATTTTCAAAATTGGGTTTTGGCTTTGATTAGGAGATGTAAGTTTATTAATTTCATAATTGAACAGTATTGTTCCTTTGAACTGCGAGAATGTATTTTTTCCATTATGAAACTTGACAAGGGATACAGCAGTTGGTGATGTTCTGCATTTCCCTTGAAATTATTCTGCAGTGAAGATTACATTCCACTATGCATTTAGATACTCAGAATCCAATTAAAATTTGAGGAGCACCTCTTCAGTCGTGCAAAGACAAGGTTGGGAAAGAACCTGGCGACTGCTTTCCCTGCAGCCGGTGCCACACTTGGAGTTTTTCTTCAGGCTAATCGCCATCACGTCACCTCTGATATTTGTTGGTAAATTGTCCTCTTCCAAGATATGGATTGGAGAATGTTTGACTGAAGCTCTTCGAGCTGTGTTTTAGAACTACTAAATATATTATTTTTCAGTTGTGTTATGGTCTTTTCGATTTCTTGTCAGTCAGAAATTACAGGAAGGCTGAACTGAAAAGATTGCTGTACAGGGGTCAGGAAAATGGGCAGTGAGCAGCAACTGTCTGCTTTATCCATCAGAACTGTCTGATTAAGTCAATTTCTGCATGAAACTGGTTAAGATTATAAAGCTCTATTTTGTTATTGATGCAAAAAAATATTTACCTTCTATAACTTCTATTCTTTCCTAATTGTTACTGTCTTCAAATTATGGCAAATGTGAGGAAATCATTACGCATCATATTGTTCCTATGCAGACAGAAAATAGCTAGAGATTTGATCACTCCTAAATATAGTCATAATCAAAGAGCACGGAAAATCCTTCAGCCTACTATTTCCATGCTGACCATCAAGCACTTTTTACTCTAATCCTGTTTCATTTCCCCCACATTCCTAACAGTGCCCAGATTCTACCACTCACCTGCACACGAGGGGCAATTTACATTGCACAATAATATTCACATTTTTGGAAGCAACCTGGAATAGCTGGAGGAAACCCGTTCAACCACAAGGAGAATGTACAAATTCTACATAGACAGCACCAGGGGTGAGGATTGAAAGCGACCAATTGGAGCTGCGTGGCAGCAGCTCCACCAGCTGTACCACTATGACACTCATGCATACTGCATGGTTAACTGACTGATTCATACCATTGCAGTGTGGACATTTTATTTAATAGTTAATGTAAAAATGTTTCCCTTGGTAATACTCTGTTCTTGATATTTAATGTTCCATTCCTTTGCATCTGCTCATCCATTCATGTGGTAATCGATGTCAGGGCTTCTGCCCTTAAAGGACATCATCCCACTAAATCACAGAGCTGCTGCTTGTGTACTTCTTTATTCTTTGTTGAAATGGTTGAAAGCGATGCACTGCAGGAGAGAGAGCATGTTCTCTGACTTACAGGCATGGATTTTCTACTCTGGTAATAATGATATAGAGAAGGAAGCATACCATTTGTGCCGAGTTTGCCAGTAGGTTCTCAATGAAAATGGCAGGAAGTGTCTGATGAGATAACTGTCAGGATTGATTCACATACATCTGGGAATAGTGTAGAAAGAAATTGATAGACTTCATTCCATTTGGCAATGTTAGTATTCCAACACTTAGAATAAATTACAGACTTGAAACAGTCACAACCGTGGCACTTACAGCTCAAACTCTGCATGCACAAATATCAATCCAACAACAACAGCCATTTTCCTATTGCCATTTTCCACTCCTCATGGCCTCAGTCCTTGCAGACCATCTGTTTGTTTCAAAGTATACATCACACACTGAGACATAACCAAAATAATGTCACTACAGCAATTTATTTTCCTTTTTGTCTAGCAAGATGAGGTTTCCAAAATAGGTACCTGCCCTCACTTGATGGAGGTCTTTCATTTCTAAAGACTCATCAGGTCCTCCCCCTCAGGTATAGACTCTCAATATGGTTATGCTGAAAATGGCTATGATAATTGGATGGTATATAAGTATGTATAGCACCTTTCACATGCTTCCTTTCCTTATAAGAGCAAATGTTCTACTTGTGTATGTTTTTTTGGGTACTTGCCCCAAAAGCATCATGCATTTAGCATCAGCATGTTTTTTCTGCTTTTAACACTGAGGAGTCTCAGAAAAGACATCTGCCAGTTATCCTCACTCCAACTTACCCCACTATCATGTGATAGTGAACATGTGAAATGCTTATTATGCAGCCTGCCTGGCAAGGTACATGGAGGAATGATCTCTGGAAGGCGTTCTTTCCTATCTGAAAGTGGTGTTCACATCTTCAGCTGTGTACATTAACACTTGCATGGTGAAGAGGGTTCTATTAAAGTCCGGTGGAGGCCGTGCATAGTCTCTATCCCTCAGTGAACTCTTGGGCCGCTCCCATCAGTACTCTGTGATCATGTTGGAATGCGCAGCTGTTCTTCAGGGTCGGAGAAATAATAGTTGGTAGCAAACTATTGCTGCCACAGAACAGATTTTTCCATAAAGTACTTGATGATGTTGGTGTGGGGTTGGGGTTAGTGACGCCAGCAGCGTGATTTAATTCGTACCAGATAAACAACAGGCTGGTCACCTGGTTTATGAACAGCATTATGGCATTGTTAAGCAAGAAGGTGATGCATCCTATTAGGAATTCAGCATCATACCTCCCAACATTGGCTTTCTGCAGATGTCCATGCATGTACATCACAGCTATGCAGAATGAAGTCTTCCAGAGGAAGTGTTGCTTGTGCTATACTTGTTTGCCATGATCATATGAAAGGCAACAGCCTTATACAAGCCTGGGTTAAGCCATTGTAGGAGTAGAGCATAGATACTGAAAGGCTATTTAAAAAAAAAAAACATATAAAGAACTTAATTTGGCTGGCAGTGAGAGTGGTCCTCCCTGCACAGCTGGTGTCTCACCTTCTCTTGAGATGACGGCGGGGTGGATGAGATAAAACGTAGAACAGCACAGAAACCGGCTCATAATGCCTGCGCCGAACATGATCGAAGTTAAACTAATTTCCTATGCTTGTCTAAATGCTTCTCAATTGCCACAATCGTATCCATTTCCATCACCGCCCTTGGCACTCTCACCTCACCATCTCAGGAGAGAGGCTAGCTACCTGGATTCATTACAAGCCAACCGACTTCCATTTGCATCCCAACTTTAAACATCGACTGATTCTCTTCCCACAGATGCAACCCGACATGCTGAGTATTTCCAGAGTTCCAGAGTATGTGGTACTTTTTGCTTTTTATTCGTTTTTTCTGTTATTTTTCTTTTAGTTTTATATTGACCCTCACTTTTCTTTTGACATGTCGCTCCCTTGCCCTTGTAGTATTTGAGGATGTAAACCGGTACTGAGTTATGCTAAATTTTGTTGATGAACTTTGCCCACTAGGCCTCTTGTTATTTTATCCATTAACAAATTAACAGTAAACATGCAAATGCAACAAAAATTAGGCTTAGCTTTTTTTTTCCGGGAGTAAAAGTATTGTTGGAGAACAAAAGTAAGGAGGTCATTACAATTGTACCGGGTGTGGTAAAGTGTGAAAAGTTTTAGTCTCGGGGGAATGTTCAATTAAAATACACTAGATTCATTCCTCAGACGAGGAGGTGTACTATAAAGAGAGTTTGAACAAGATTGGCCTACCTCTGAGTCCCTCATTTTCTTTTTATCTCCCTCTCTCCCCTCCCTCCTACCCCCTTCCACTTATATCCCTCCTTCCAGCTTTACATTTCACTCCACATCGCTCCTTACATGACACCCTCTGTCTACTTTTCAGTTCTAGCCTTTGTCACTAACTTCACCCACCTACCAATTAAACCTCCCCTTACAACTATCACTTGCCAGGCTTTGTCTTGCCCCCCCTCCCCCCCCCCACCTATCTTTACTTTCTTTCTCCCCCTTACTACAATCAGTTTGAAGAAGGGTCAATCCAAAATGTTCCCTCCACAAATGCTAGCTGACCACGGAGTTCATCTAGCTCTTTGTGTTTTGGTCTGTGCGCGTTGCATTTTACTAGGACAAGAGGTAAACCCATTGAGATCCATAAGATTCTGAGAGGGATAGACAGAGTTCAAACTAACCAGACTGTTACCTCAGGCGTTACAATCTAGAACAAGTAAAGAGAAGCTTAAGGGACAGAAGCTGTCATTGAGTATTTTTGAAATTGAGATTGGTATTTTTTGGAGATGTGTATTAAGTGGGGGATTTGCCAAAGGCTTCTGTTTCAATACATGAATGTCAGCCTGACCTGAGTATAGATGCATGCATTTTTCCTTTTAAAGATCATATTATGATTGTTATCAGATAAACAAATAATGTTGATTAAATCTGAACCATTATTCATTACTAAATCAAAGATGGTCTGCTTGGTTTTGAGAACTATTGTACGAAAAATATTAACTGAACACAGTTTTAAAACCTTTGTCAGGGGACTCTACTTCATTCTAACTATTGCTATTCTAAATCACTGCATTTTCATTCATGTTTAAGAGGGAACTGCAGATGCTGGTAAATCGAAGGTAGACAAAAGTGCTGGAGAAACTCAGCAGGTGAGGCAGCATCTATGGAGCGAAGGAAATAGGCAACGTTTCGGGTCGAGACCCTTCTTCAGACTGATGTGAGGGTGGGGGGTGGGGGGGGGGGGGGGGGGTGGGAAGAAGAAAGGAAGATGCGGAGACAGTGGGCTGAGGGAGAGCCGGGAAGGGGAGGAGAAACCCAGGACTACCTGAAATTAGAGAAGTCAATGTTCAAATTCTATGGTCTATGATTTTCTGTGATTCTATGATCAATGTTCTTTGATTTTCATTCATAGCTGATTGAATTGTTCTGTAATCACTCAGGCTAGTCGTCTCTCCTATTTTCTCTTGCTTTACTATCCACCTCATAATTCTCGAATCTGATTGCCTTCATGCCATGTCACAGTAATGGAATCATATTGTAACCTTGAAATAGGATTAAGCTGCAGCTCATTCAATTTGTTCTATATATTTCAATTGTTGTTTGAAAGGCTGTATGTTTGATCTACATACCTCAACATTGTCATTCTGCTCTGATCTTAATCACACTTGTCTTGTTTGTCTCTCTTGGTTGAACTACACCCAGTAAGGTCTCGAACACCATTTATAATTATTACTTAATTCTCTTCTGTTTAGTTTATTTTAGCACTATTATTTATGCTTGGTTTTCGCCCTCCGCCCTTTAATTTAAAGCTCTTTTCCGAAAGAGGGGCAGGTGATGAGACATGGGCTGGTAGGTGTTAGAGGCAGGCTGGTGCACGTCAGATGGACACATTGGAAAAATAACATGGACGGATGGAGCCAGGTGGGGGAAGGGAAGGTGAGGATAGAACCGGAGGCTGGAAGGGGAAAACCAGACAAGGGAGAGATAATGGGCTGATGAGGAGAACGTAAGGAAGGTAGGCCAAGGGAGTAGATGTGCAAGTGGACAGATGTATGGGTGATGGAACCAGTTGAGAGAGAGCAAAAATATAGGCAATGCGAGGGGGACAATGAAAAAGATGAATAAAAGGATGGGAGAATGGGAAAGGAATACAGGGAGACATCAGAGACTGCAGATACTGGAACCGTGAGGAAAGAACAGACTGCTGGAGGAAATCAGTGGGTCAGTGAAATGGACAGACGATGATCTTTAGATTGATGGAGAAGGTGTGAGATAGGTGGAAGAAAGAGGTCAGGGGAAAGGGCCGGGGCAAGAGAGTGAATCTGAGTGAGAACATGGTCAAAAAACAGGAGAGCTGCAGGTATCACAGAAAAGGTGCTGAACTTCTTTATAATAGATTTAGTGAATCTGAATCCTTACCTGGATCCAATTACTTGCCTGTTGTTTCCCTAGGTGGCTGTTCCGAAAAACTCTTCATAAATTGAAGTTTGCAAGTCGGAAATGGGCTGCAAAATGAGTTCCCACATGGCAGAAGGTGCCTGTAGCCTCGCAGCAGCCAGCAAACCTATCTTGCCGGTTTTGCTAATACTCGTTTGTATGTATAGGTTATACACACTTCAGGCGTTCGTAAATGGGGGAGTACCTGTACTGAACGGAAATCTTGGAGGAGGGTCAAATGATGTGCCAGCTCTTCTTCCTCTGGGTAGCAGAGGATCTCCTTTTATTTCATACAATGTGCAGAGAAACTGTACACCATAATAACAATACTCGGACATGATTTTGCTTCACAGTGGATATTCTATTGCAAAAATGAATTATAGCTTCGTTATCAGTTTATGAAAAGCCTAATAAGGAGAAAATAACGCTATTACCACAGTTCATGCAGAATTGATCACATCAGGCACTGATGCAGCAGGGCATTTTAGGCAACATTTCAATATGTAATGTATTAGAATACAATTAAGTCACTTTGTACAATAATATCAAGCATTGCCACATATTATTCATCAACTGGACAAGCTTATTGATTCATATTGTAGGAAGTTTCAATTAACATTTTAGTGACACTGATCTTATTGGCATTCTGTGCAGGTTGGAGAGAAAAAGATGATTGAAACAGATTTGATGACACACATAATAATGCCACGGGCAAATCATTGTTCTGCTTCCACTATTCAGTTCTTTGTTACTGAAAGAATGTACAATCTTGAATTTTCAATACTATTTTGCTCAATAAGATGTACAGTAGATGAAGATTCCCTGGGGAGAGGAATGCCAATCATGTATGCCTGCAATCAGCCCAGACTCAACCTGAAAGCTAATTATTAGCAGAAAAGAGAAATCTGTATCAGATTATTATTTTTCCTCATTCCCTTTGACATGTTTATAGTAATACTAAACCTGTTAATACCATGGTACGCACTGAGAATATAGATTTATGAATCATAGGGATAGTAATCAAAACATTAAGTTGCACCACTTTCCCATCACCAGAGATCATCAAAATTCCCCAGTCCTCTGTCGGAATTCATTCAAACAAACTGAAAAGGCAAATTTGGTGACACACAGTACTAGTAATGAAATATGATTCAAAAATGCATTGCCAGTAATGGTATAAATCAAACACTCGAAAGCACAGAAGCACATTTAGCATATGCTCCATCTATTTAAAAGCAAAAAATATCAGAATTTCACTAAATCTACAAGACTTAACGTCGGAGTTAACCGCAATCTTATGACTGTAGGCCAGAAGACTCATGTTAAATACATAATCTGCCACTATCAATTTAACAGTCATGTATAATGATGGACATGAAAAGAGCTGCTGGTCCAACCAGTCTATTCCTCATAAAATTGATATTTTGTGCATCATAATGTAACCTTGACCAGAATTAATGACAGTAAGACTGAAATTGTGTCTTTCAATGAAGTCATGAGTGGTTTATACATTCTCCATCCAGATGCGTTTTATACACTTGGCTACAAAATATTGTCAATCTTAAATGTTAAATGTTTTATTAAGTCGCATGATACTCAGTTCCTCTCTGATCTTGTACCTCAAGGGTTGCTGGGATCTTACAGCATTCATTTGCTGAGCAGTTGTGAGTGGAATTGAAGACTATCCAGATAAACTCATGTAGTGATGTTGTCGAGCTGGGATGATTGACTTCAAGTTGTGATGTTGCCATTGGAGGGTCTTCCTCTATATAACCATTGACTTCATTTGTATTTAGGCGCTTTGAAGCCACCCAAGAGACCAAACTCCTGATACCTAAGCTATTTGATACAATTTTCAAGGCATAAATCAGCAGGATGACTGAATACTTTTCACTAATTTAGATAAGTGTAACTCCAGTAATATTCAAGGGGATCCGCACAATCCAGCATAAATCAGCTTAGTTGACAGGATATCTGCTGGGTCTCTGCGCATCCCTTTGCAATTGGATCCTTCACTTCCTCATCCACAGACCACAATCTGTTCGAATTGGCAGAAACACTTCATCCTCAGTAACCATTAGTACGGAAGCATCTCAAGGCTGCGTGCTCAGCCCCCTGCTGTACTCACTCTATACCCATGACTGTATAGCCAGACATAGTGCGAACTCCATCATCAAGTTCGCCAATGACACCACTGTTGCTGGGCAAATCACAGGTCTTCTGTAGTTCATATAATCTGCTCGGACAGTGGGTGTAATTTGTGATGGCAAGGAATATATTTTGAAGAAATTACCCTCAGGTAGGAAACTGGCTAATGGTATTTGGATGTTTCAGTCCATTACATCATTACTGAGGGATACCATGAGCACAGAGATACATTAGCTGTTAACATTTATAACTATGCGTAGATTGATGATACAAACTGATGCCATCATTTTCATTCATTGGTTGAGTATTTGCAGGTGATGCATAGAAATTTATTCTGAGTTCACATTCCTGCTTCAACAGCATCATTGTAGTATGATCAGCAAGGTTTAATCAGACCATGGATCTAGGCTATATTAAGATTACTTTTCTTGAGAAGGCTTAGGAAGTTCAGCATGTCCCCAACAATCCTCGCCAACTTCTACAGAATGCAGTAGAAAGCATTTTATTGAGATGCATCAAAACATGGTTTGTACTCCTGACCACCAATCTACCTTGTTGCGATCTTTGCACTTTATTTTATCTGCATTTTCACTGCTATATTTGTGTATGGGTTTGAGTATAATTTTGAATGTATGGATGTTTTTACTTGGTTAGCATGCACAACTAAGTTTTTCACTTTTCTGTATCTCAGACAATACACCAATACAATGATCAATTCTGGGAAATCTTACTTTGCTTATTGAGCAAAGAGTGTTTGTGATATTATACTATTTATATATATATATACACTATATACTAAATTATAGACATCATGGGATGTGGATTTTATTACCCATTCCGTTAATAAGAATGGTAAAATAATATCTCCTCAAAACAGCAATATCAGAAACAAACATGCTATTCTGCCTTCAGCTAAGGAGGTGGAGGTGGGATACCTTCTTGACTAACTGCAGTCCATGAGGTTAGAATGTTCTCACAATGTTGTTTGTAGGATGTTTGTATTCCTTACTTGTATTTTTTCAAATGACTGGGTTACTATGCCACTGTAAGGTCAATTAGGAGTGGGAGGCTGTTGTCAAATAGCCACAAGATCAGGGAAGGATGGCAGATTTCCCACACTAAAAGGATATTTGTGATGGTTTTTCTAATTAGCTTCACTTTCACAGATAACAGGGTGTTTTCGGAAAAATAATCAAATTCTTAAGACTGGTATAGTGAGATCTAAACACAATTTCTCCAGGTTAATAGTTCAGACTCCTAGATTATTCATGGTGAAAAGATAATTTAAGCTACTGCACCCAAGTCAATGGACATAGAAATTTGTAAAGATATAAATCAGGCAGTAGATTGTCGATAAATTCATTTTCCATCATTGCTATGTCGAGATTTACCGTGTGCTGAAACTATCTGCTGCAACAGATTTATATCCCTTGATGATTCAGCATTTCAGTAAATAGCAGAAAAAGTCAACTTGCACAAGTGTAGTTAGTGCCCATCTGTCACAAACTGCTACTACTTGGCCTTTAAATGATCAGAATCAAACTCCACTGACTAATGAGAATATTTTTTAAGCAAAGAGGTCAATCACTTTGATGTGGATGTTGCAGCTGACTGACGAGGCTTATACAGCAGTAAACCATATTCTTATATGGATAGCTGTGCCTTGCATTTAATTGCTTTTTGAGCCTAAACTTAAAAATAAATCACTTCATCCCAAATCAGAAAAAATAGTTTCTCCGTATTCTTCGTTCTCCCACTAGCAACTGTTTACTTATGTCTAACATTATTATTATTTTGTTTTGTTTTAGTTTTTAGAGATACAGCGTAGAAACGGGCCCTTCGGCCTCCGAGTCCATGCCAACTAGAGATCCGCGTTACACTGGCACACACTATTTTTACCAAAGCCAATTAACCTACAAACCTTTACGTTGTTGGAGTGTGGGAGGAAACAGTGCACCGGGGAAAGCCCACGCGGTCACAGACAGCACCCCTAGACAGGATCTAACCCTGGATCTGACAGGATCTGTAAGGCAACACCTCTGTGCCATCGTGCCGCCCGCTAAAATATTATTTTAGTAATTGTATGGAATAGATGAAAGATTTTGACACACAAACATTTGTGGCAGCAGGATCACAAACTTTTCAGCAGTGTTCACTCAACATTTTGGCAGAGTTTTTTTGCATGCTCCATCTTGCCTCTCTTAATATTAGACTGTATCAGCTGATTGACATCCACAAGGAGAAAAAAAGGTAAATATGTGCTTTGGCATGACTGACAAATATCATTTCAGTTTGGGGACCACTCGTTTATTAATTTCTGAGGATATGGAAGGCCAGCGTGTATTGCCCATTCTTAATTGCTCAGAGAATTTGATGGTGATTCTCCTGCTTGAACTGTTGCAATTCTTCTAGTATAAGGCATGATGAAGAGCTTTGAGAGATTGGTTGTGAAGCATGGATAATGAGTACAGGGGAGAGATTAAGTGGTATTAGAACAACAATCTTGCTCTCAACGTCAGCAACACCTAGGATCCAATTGACTACAGGAGGGAAAAGCCAAAGGTCCACAAACCTGTCTTCATTGACAGTGGAGAGAATCACCCGCTTCAAATTCTTGGTCATGCTCTCTCTGAAGATCTGTCCTGGGCCCAGCACATTGATGCAATCTCAATACCCACTAACACCCCAATTTCCTTAGAAGGTTAAGAAGATTCGATATGTTGGCGAATACTCTATTGCACACTGACTGGTTGCTTCAGGGCCTGGTTCAGCAACTAGAGCGCCCAGGAATGAAGGAGCTAAGAAACATTGGTAAAAACTGCCCAGATCATTACTGGTACTGATGTGTCTACCATTGAATGAATCTGTAGGAGTCACTGTCCCAAAAAAGACAGCCAATATCATCAAAGACCCACACCACCCTGGACACGATCTCATTGCACTCCTACTGACGGGAAGAATGCCTTCATGCCTCAATGTCTACTGTCCAGCGGCCTTGTCATTCATCATCATGAACTGCTTTGAGAGGTTTGTTATGGAATGCATTAAATCCAGTCTACCAAGCAACCATGACCCAATGCACTTTGGCTACCGCCACAACAAGTCCAAGGTAGATGCCATCTCCCTGGTCCTACACTCATCCCTGGAACACCTGGATAAGGGAGACCTAGATTTCTATTCATAGACTCTTGCTCTGCTTTTAATACCATTATCCTATCCAAGCTCAGTACCAAACACATAGAACTTGGAGTCAGCATTATTTCTGCAACTGGATCCTCGACTTCCTGACCAGCAGACCACGTTGAGTGAGGATAGGGGATAAATCATCCTCCACGATGATCCTCAATTCTGGCACTCCACAGGATGTGTTCATAGCACCCTTTTTTATTCCTTTGCACCCACAACTGTGCAGCCAAGTGCAAATCCAATTCAATTTACAAATTTACAAATTCACAGATGACATCACTGTAGTGGTCTGAATATCAAATAATGGAGTACAGGAAGGATATTGAGAACCTCGTGACCTGGTGTCAAGACAACAATCTTTCTCTCAATCTTTCTCTCAATATCAGCAAGACAAAGGAGATAGTGAGCGATTTCAGGAAGCAAAGTGGTACAGTATACATTGATGGCGCCAAAGTAGAGATGGTTGAAACATACAAGTTCCTCGGGGTAAATATATCCAGCAACTTGCGCTGGACTAGCCATATTGAAGCAATGGTCTTGAAAGCACACCTAGCCTCTACTTCCTTAGAAGGCCTAAGAAGTTTGGCATGTCCTCTACAACTCTCACCAACTGTAGAATGCATTTTATCGGGATGCAACACAAGATGGGAACTGCTCCATTCAAGACCGCTATAATGGAGAGAGAAATAACATGGATTTTAGTTCAATGCTCTTTCGTCAGAATTAGAAGCAAGGAAAGCCAGGAAAACAACAGTGTAATTGAAGCCAAAAGAAGATAAAAAGGAAGGTCTGTGATCTGGTGCAGGACAGAATAGATAAAAGACAATGGGGGTGGGAAATGTGTGGTTTCATTATTTCTGCTTTAGTTCTGCTTGGTGTATGTACTCACAGACACAGAGTAGCTAGTCGGTGAGCAGTAGAAGTAAATGCAAATTATGAATGAAATATCTGAAAGATTTTACAGAAACATGGAACATCACAGATTTAGCTCATGAGATTTGTACCAAGGATTTTTCCCCAAAGTGTCGACTAGTCAAACTACACATATCTGATCACATCCCATATTCTTTAACAACACAAGAAACTGCAGATACTGGAATCTTGAGTAAAATACAAACTGCTGGAGGAACTCAGCGGATCATGCAGCACCTGGGGAAGGAATGGACAAGCTGGTATTTAGGGTCAGCACCCTTCTTCAGATCCTTTATTCGTTGACTCTTTCAGCACACCTTATTTCTCATTTAAAAATAATTTTAATGTGCTTGTTTCAAAGAGGGCATATATAATCTTGGATTTCTTTATAAAGAAGCAGGTTAAAGTAATCAATTAAACCATTTGTACATAGAATTGCAAAACTTGTTCTCCAGCTGTAAAACCTGAAATGTAGGAGTGTATAGTATCTGCTAACTTTTCCTGTTTTCTGAAACCACTTCTGACCATTTAAGAGAAAGATGTCCCTTTGACTTGCTACTCTAAAAATTAACCCATTAACTCATCTCAGTCCTAAATGGCCTACCCCTTATTCTTAAACTGTGACTTATGGACTCCCCCAACATCGGGAAAAATTTTCATGCATCTAGCCTGTCCAATCCCTTATAAAAGTTATATGTTTCTATAAGATCTCCTCTATTCTTAAATTCCAGTGATAAAAAGCTCAGTCGATGCATTCTTAGCTTGTTTATTATGTTTGTTGCTGTAACAAATTGTAAAAGTGTCTTCATGTCTGCAGTGTTGGTTAGTCATAAAAGATAGACACAAAATTCTGAAGTAACTCAGCAGGACAGGCAGAGAGGGAATTGGTGACATTTCGGGTTGAGACCTTTCTTCAGACTGGGTCTGAATGGGTTATTCACAATATGCCTTTATGGACACTTACAACAAAACGTGTAACATTTTTCTTAACTCTTTTAACTTTATTAACTTAGGATAGTATGAATTCAAGCAAATATTCTTTGTAGATAATATTAATTTCAAATAATTATAAAATAACTTAAAATTAAAGTATTAGTTTCAAAATATTATAACGGGAGTATGGAACTATCATGATATATTGTTGTAATAGTCAATGCACTAAATTTTGTAGGGTAGCTCTAGTTTTCTGGCCAATTTCTATCGCTCATCCCAATACCTAAATGCAGATTATTTTGTTACTATTACCTTGCGGGACTTGGTAAATATATTTGTATAAGTTGGCTACTCTGTTTACTTTATTACATCAGTGACAACATTAGAAAAGTATATTTTAGACTATAGCGCACTCCAAGTTCGTAAAAGGTGTTATGGAAATAAGATCTTACTTCCTTCGATCCATTATTTCTAGCAGGAATACATTTATGATGTTTAGTATATATAAGCATTTTAAATGAAAACAGTATATATATTTTTTAAACTTGCTGAATAACTCTTTACCATACGTGGCATACTCATTGAATGATGTACTTACAAGGTAATAACATTTTGCAGCATTCCTTTTGTAATTATTCTGTTGAATTAGCCCAGAATGTCTAATTCATGTGTATGAATTTATTTTATATTTTAATAGAGATTAATTCTGCTACAAATTGAATTTAAAACAAATCTACTGAATAAGCATCTGTGTGCATTTATTTAGAAGTGCATTTCAAGGCAATATTGCCAATCTTTCTCATTCATCTAGAAGGTATTATTTAAGAATTATATAATTTTCCAACACCATTTTTCTTTACATTAAATCCAGTATGTGACATTCATGTAGCTATATACAATTGGTAGAGCAGAGCAATCCAGATGACACGCACCATTCTATAGATGGTCAACAACTGCAAGCATATTTGCAATAGGGTAAAGTGATGAAGAAACACGCACTGTACTCAGGACCAACCAATCCCGTGCATAGGCGAGTGCTCCTGGTCAACAATTGATTGTAGTATATAACCTATATTGTCCAAAAAGGCAAGCAGAAAATCTTGAACATAAAAATAAATGCTGAATGAACTTAGTGGGCCAGACAGGATCTGCGGAGGGAATGGACAGACGACGTTTTGAGTCGGAACCCTTCTTCAGACTGATGGAGTAGGGAAGAGAAAGCTGGAAAAGGGGTTGGGCAAAGCCTGCCAAATGATAGATGGATACCGGTGAGGAGAGAGAGGGGTATTGATTGGCAGATGGGTGGAGGTAATGACAAAGGTAAGTGATGAAAAAGAGACAAAAGGGTGTCAGTTAAGGAAATAAGTTGGTTGTGTGGCTGGAGAGTTGGTGCAGGGGTCAGGGATTCTGGTTTTAGAATCATTAGAATCTCTTCTGGGGCAGATGTGACCTTTAAAAGAGGAAATTATTGAATCTGAAATTGAGTTGTCTAATATCCTGGCGGACATGTTGTGAGGGAGGTTTTAAACTAGATTGAAAGGGAGACATGATCCAAAGCTTTTGTGAGGCAGGTAGGAGGTTGGAATATGGCACAGAAGTCAATAAAAGCATGTAATTATATAGAAAGGCCCACAAAGACTAGAGACGGAAATTAGCTACTGATTGGCTACAATCTCGCATATTTACATGCAAATGTTCATTAATATGCACTGTCCCTATAAACAAATTATTATTATTAAAGGTGAGGGCAAACCTTGAGCTACTCTTAGGAAATAGGGATGAACATGTGGTTGATGTGTCAGTGGGTGAACATAGTTCTATTCATTTTAAAATTATTATGGAAAATGTCAGGGCTGATTCATAAGTTAAAGTTCTAAATTGGGACAAGGCCACCTTTGATAGTATTACCTGGAACTTGTTAATTGGAGTAGGAGGGTTTTAAATGTATGACAGTGAGAATTCAAGTCATGCATGTTTCTTTTTGGAGGGAAAGGCTAGGAAGGCAGGAGTAAGGTCTGGATGATGAGAAAATTGAGGTTCTGGTCAGGAAAAAAGAAGGAGGCATAGATCAGGTTTAGGCAGCTGGGAACAAGTGTATCCCTTGAGGAGCACAGAGGATTGAGGAACATACTTAAGAAGAAAATCAGGATGACATTAAAGAGGAGTGAGGTAGTTCTGGCAGATAATGTTAAGGAGTACATAATGAGATTTTATAAGTATGTTAAGGGAAAAATGGTAACAAGAGAGAATAGAGCCATTCAGGAACTAAAATGGTCATCTATAAGTGGAGCTGCAGGTGTTGGGAAAGGCCCTCAATGAATATGTCTCCTCTGCTTTAAAGTGGAGGAAGACACGAAAACTAGGAAACTTCGAAAAGTTAAAGCAAAAATATACTCCAAACTTTCCGAGTTGACTGTGCCTGAACCCCTCTGTCAGTGGATCACCAACTTCCTGACAGACAGGAAGCAGCATGTGAGGCTGGGAAAGCACATCTCGGACCCACAAACGCTCAGCATAGGAGCACCGCAAGGCTGCGTACTCTCTCCTCTCCTCTCCTCTCTCTACACCAACGACTGCACCTCCACAGACACCTCTGTCAAGCTTCTCAAGTTTGCGGACAACACAACCCTTATTGGACTAATCCAGGATGGGCAGGAATCTGCCTGCAGACAGGAAGTGTCACAGCTGGCGTCCTGGTGCCGTAGCAACAACCTAGAGCTCAATGCTCTTAAGACAGTGGAATTGATTGTAGACTTTAGGAGAGCTCCCCCTCCCCTCACCCCACTCACCATCAACATCACCACAGTCACATCTGGGGAGTGTTTCAAGTTCCTGGGAACCATAATCACCAAGGACCTTAAGTGGGGGGCTACCATCGACTCCGCAGTCAAAAAGGCACAACAGAGGATGTACTTCCTGCGGCAGCTGAGGAAGCACAATCTGCCATAGGCAATGATGGTCCAATTCTACACGGCCATCGTAGAGTCTGTTCTCACCTTCTCCATCATGGTCTGGTTTGGCTCAGCCACCAAGCACAACACCTGGAGTCTACAGCGAATCATCCGATCAGCAGAGAAGATCATTGGCTGCAACTTTCCCTCCACTGATGAACTGTATACTGCAAGGGCCAGGATGCGAGCGGGCAAGATCATCTCTGACCCCTCTCACCCTGGCCACAAACTCTTTTTCAATCACTTCCCTCTGGAAGGCGACTCCGGATTGTCAAAGCTGCCACAGCCAGGCATAAAAACAGATTTTATCCACGAGTAGTTGCTCTACTCAACAGCCAAAAATCTGTAGCCTCCCTTTGATCTGGTATTTTGTTGGTTCACATGCTTGATCAATGGTGTTTTATCATGAATGTCTTACTATTATTAATGTTTAGTGTTTTCTGAGTCATTCGTAACTGTCACTGTATGCCATGTTGGTACTTGTGGGCGGAGAACCAAGGCAAATTCCATGTATGTGAATACTTGGCCAATAAACTTACTTACTTACTTACTTACTTATGCTGGTGTTGGATGTCCTAAAATGTATGAAGGTAATACATCTCTGCGGCCTACCCAAGGACAGTGTGTAAAGGTAAAGAAGAATTTGCAGGAGTTCTGGCTGAGATTTATGAATCATCGTTAGTTACAGATGAGGTGCCGGAAGACTGGAAGGTGGCTAATATTGACAGTTTAGTTACCTGGTAACTAAAGACTAATAAGCCTAACAAAAGACAGGTGTTGAGTGGGGTTAGGCAGCATAGCTTTGTGCATGAGATATCATACCTCACAGGGTTTGATTGTGTTTTTTGAACAAGTAACCAAGAAGGTTGATGAGGGCTGTAATTTATATGGACTCCCGCAAAGCCGTTGATTAGGTTGTGCATGGTAAGCTGCTTGAATGAGATCTGGGGAGATCTTGCTACAAAGATACAGAATTGGGTTAACAATGGGAAGCAGAGAGTGGCGGTCGAAGGCTGTTTTTCGGATTGGAGGCCTGTGACCAGTGGAGTGCCACAGGGATCGGTGCTGTTCCTTTTGCTCTTTGTCATCCATATCAACAATGTCTATGAGATTGAACAATGCCAGTTTGTTAAGTCTGTAGATGCACTAAAATAGGTGGTATCATAGTGAAGATGGTTATCATATATTACTGCAAATCTTGATTGCTGGGCTCACAATGTCTGTGCCAAACATGATGCTAAATTAAAATCACCTCATCAGCCTACATATGACCCTATCCTACCATTCCCTGGATATACATTGGCCTACCTAAATACCTATTAGACGCCACTATTGTATCTGCTTCCACCACCCGTGTTCATATGCCTGTCTAACAGCCTGTTGACTGGCATTATCCTATCTGCTTCCACACGACATCCATGGCAACATGTTCCAAGCACCAACCACTCTCTGTGTAAAAAATAATTGCTGCACATTTCTCCTTTTCCATTTCCATCCTGGGAAAAACATTTTCATTCTGACTATCCATTCCTTCTCTCCAGTGGCGCTGCCTGAGTTATTCCAGCATTTGGTGTCTATGGTGTAAATCAACATTTGCAGTTCCTTCCTACACATCTATCTTACCTATGCCATTTATAAACTTCCATCAGGTCTCCCCCCAACCTCTAATGCCCCAGAGAAAATTATATACGTTTGTCCAATCTCTCCATATAACATATCCTTTAATCCAGGAAGCATCTGGTAAACCTCTTCTGCACTATCTCCAAAGCCTCCACATCTTTTCTGTAATGGGGCGAGCAAAACTGCACACAATACTTCAAATGTGGCCTAACCAAAGCCTAAAAGATGCAACATGACTTCCTGACTGTTATACTCAAAGCACTATCTGATCAAGGCAAGCATACCATAGGCCTTCTCTACTACTCCTTATACTTGTGTTGCCACTTTCAGGAGCTATGGACTTGCCTCCCAAGATCCCTCGGCACATCAATGATGTGAAGGGTCCTGTCATTAACCGTATAGTTTTCCCTTATATTCAAGTGCACCACCTATCACTTACTTGAATTAAATTCTATCTGCCATTTCTCTACCCATGTCTGTAACTGATATTTATCCTGATGTATTCCTTGGCTGCCTTCTTTTCTGTTCACAACTCCATCAATTTTATTGTCATCTGCAAACCTACTAACCCATCTCCATTTTTGTCCAAGTCATTTATATATATATATCACAGACAACAGAGGACCCACCACTTTTCCCTGTGGAACCCCACTGACCACCAGCCAGCCATAATAAATCCTTTCACCATTTCCCACAGCCTTCTATGTACAAGCCAGTTCTGAATCTAAATTATCCAGTCACCAGAGATCCGTTGCATCTTCACCTTCTGGACCAGCGTACAAGAGGGGCGTTATCAAATGCCTTACTGAAATCCATGTAGCCAACATCTATTATCTTTTCCTCATCATCTCCTTGATGTGTGTAGGACATTGGATGTTGTCAACATAGATTTTAATAAGACGTAACCTGCCCTAGACAAAGCCATGCTGATTGCCCCTAATTAGTCACTTTGCTTTCATATGCAAGTATTTCTACTTCTATTGCTTATGTTCTCAGTCTTAGATATCAGTGAAAAAACAGCATTTCCAAAGTGCCATTGAACAGTCGGCTTGGATAATATACTAAATCTATAATGGGACTTGAATCTTCTAACCATGAAATGGAATGTCGCCAAACTGAGTCAAGCCAATCACATAAACACTTCACAGAACTAGATGCTGTGTTAATAGGACATATAGCTAATTGAAAAACCTAAAATTAAACTAACAAAATTTAGATCCAGCTGAAGCCCTTAATGTGTGGGGTACGGTCGGTCTCAAATACCGATAGTTATGTATTACAGGCCATTTCCAGGTATCAAACAGGTCCACAAATATATATGTTAGAAAATAAACTAAAATCTATTTTAGTTTTTGAATAATATAGTCTAATGTTTTGAATTGAATTAGAGTATGTCGTACGTTGATCGAGCATTTATGCACATATAGTAAGTGTTTATCCCAGCTCTCTTTTGACATTTTTATAGCTAGTTCTTGTTCCCAGTCTCTTCTAATACCATCGGTTGTAGGTATTTCTATATTTAAAATAATGTTGTATAAGTATGATATTAGATTTGCTGATTCAGCCTTTGTCTTCATGGCTTCATCCAATAAGTCTGGGGGCATGTTATGATAGTCTTTTGTGTATTTTTTCAGATAGTCACGGATTTGAAGATATTTAAAATATTGATTATTTTTCAAATTATATTTCAGTTGTAATTGTTGAAATGATATTAATTTTCCTAATTCATACAAGTCTCCGAGCGTTTTGATTCCCATTCTTTCCCATTGTGTAAATGATTTATCTATAATTGAAGGTTTAAACGACGGGTTATTGACTATTGGCATTAAAAGAGATAGATTTCTTAATTTTAGATTCTGTTTTATTTGTTTCCAAGTTCTAATTGTGCTATGTATCATTGGATTTTTATTATAATTTTTGATCAATGTCAGTCACAAGAAGCTACCATAGCGCACTCTTTTGTTTTTTGTATAAAAATCCAAAAATTCTGGAACGAAATATTTGAAATCTTCACAAAATTAATTAAAATAAAGCTTGTACCAAAAGCAGACTGGATCATTTTTGGAATATCGGAAGGTAACCCCGAACTAAACGTGTTTCAAAAGAACTTACTTAATTACAGGCTAATAATGGGAAAAAAGCTTATACTCAAATTTTGGAAAAATGCTCCAATACCAACAATAAAAATGTGGATTTCAAACATGTTTGAAACACTACACCTGGAAGAGATGAAACTCCTCCTAGCAGGCAAAGCAGACCACTTCCAAAAGACGTGGTCTGCATTTATGGAACTATTACAAGCATAAGGTGCAATAGTAATTTAAAATATAAATGGTACCAGGATCAGGTAACGGGGGGTATAAAATAAAAAAAAAAACACGGTTGGTATATCCTTTTTTGCGGAGTTTTGTGTTATAATAGAGCGATTGTTTTTCCTTTTTTTTTCTTTTCTTTCTAGGGTCTATTTCCTTTCTTTACTTCCTTCTCTAACTTCTTCCCTAAGGGGCTTTCTTTTCCCAACACTTTCCTGCACCTTCACGATTCTTGCTCACTTTCCTTACTTTTTATTTCTACCTTTTTTAAAGCTCGAAAAACGAAGTGGTACAACAAATGTAATAAGATATATGTGATGTGTATTACTGTAATTTACTGTACTTCTAATAAAAAGAAAAGAAAAAAGAAAAAGAAAATTAACTAAAATCACTCAAATATAGTAACCATACCACACAATTGTAATGAATGGCATGAAAAACACATAAACTGATAAGAAAGAACATGTGATGGAAAGAGAATGATGGAGAGAGACGAGTTCTGCCATTTGTTGCAGCCAACTTCAAACCCTTTGAAATTAGTAATATTATGGGAGCTCACTCATATGTGTTGGGTGTCCACACATCGGGCGTTTATAGCCTGTGAACTGCCATTATTAAATCTTTTCTCATATTGTTATATTGTTGGTGATAATTGTATGGAATTCTATTCGTACTCATTTGTCAGCGCAGTAAAATTGAAATATATTACCCAATTTATTATATATTACCAAAGATGCTGGGATAACTTTCAGTCAGAGTGCACATAGTTTGCTGTTGTTTATGCCCTTTGATGCCTTCCTTTTGCCCTGCATCCACATCCTCCTTGAATCCATCTTTGCAGTTTTCAGGAAATTTTGGCTAGAAATTGCATGAAATTGTGCAAAATTCTTGTTCCTTAATTATTTCAATTCAAATGAAGCATCACTGTAAGCTCCTAAAGTGCATAATTTGTCCTTCTCAGTCCTTCCTGTGGCTGATACATGCATGTAGAGAAGACCAAACATCAACAGTGATGTCCACTAATGTGTGTTGCATGCTGCAAAGTTTGGCCCCATGGAGAGTTCAGCCCACTCGTAGAGAAGTTGCCCTTCACAGTATTGTGAGAACTGCAATGGTGTCATGTAATAAAGATGTGACTGGGCAATTAGGCACCGGTAAATGAAGGGAGGTCCCTTTTAATGAATACATCTTTCAATTGACACCTTACTGGTCACCAACATCCAACTCTTGCTTCAGCAGCTAAGGTGGCTTCCCTTGTGATTTCTTTCCCCCCCACTCCAACTATCTTGACCCACATCCACACTTACCAGATTTTCTTTTACACTCTACATCTGTAAAACATTGGTGCCTCAAGCTTCATCCTCAGATTTTGCTGAAGCATATTTCAAGGCAATTTTTCATATGCCCACAACATCAAGCCTTATTAATATGCTTAAATAGGTGCCTTTTAATTTCAAAGCCTTTTAATTATTTTTAATTGTTGCTTTTTCCTAGCATGTTCAGTGATTTTCCTCTATTGAATGAAAAATATTTGGCGATGTATGGACACAAGAAATATTTCAGAAAGTCCCATTATTTAATTTTATCGTATAAACAAATGTTGATATATGGACAGAGTTTAATTAGCGTGCGAGTTTTATTCGTCCAATCCGAAACTAGACTGCAAGAAAAATAATCAGGGAATTTTAAGTTCTTATAAGATTTAATTGAATTTGTAATCTTTAACTGGTTTAAAAGTAGTGTTACAAATAGTCAGACTCACTCGGAAACTAGCCACAATTCTACACTGCAATAATAACCTTGGCTTGTTCCTGTCATTTGTACATTTTGCTGTTGTTTTCAAAAAAAAATTAATTACATTTGTTTTCTTAGGTACACGGATACTGTCTTTCACATTTAACATGTTAAATATACTTAATTTGTGAAGAAACTAATTAGTGTAAATTGATGAAAATAATAATATTGTTCAGCCTAGCTGTTTAAAATCCTTTAAATTGTTTAAAACTGGGCTATCCACTGGTGGAGGATGAAACACTGTTATTAAAAATGCTTACTTGCTGTGATAAGCCCATTTACAGTATTCATTAATTTAAATGAATCTATTATTTTAGTCTGGCATGCCAATGGGTTTTATATTTTGAAAATTATTTTAGTGCAAACTTTAAACTAACACAATTTACAAGCACTATTTGTATCAGTTATTAAGATTGTTTATGCATCTTTCTACTGCCCCAATCAAAAGGTTTTTCCTCTTGTATTTAATTTTTTTGTAGTCAAAAATCAAATGTATTCAAAGAAAATATTAATAAAGCAATACAGGAGTGGCCAGACGAGTAATACTTACTTTCTATGGGTCAATCCTGAATAGTTTGCATCGTTACTCAATACATCAGCTTTCAATCTTGCTTTAGGAACTCCGTATGCTTCTATATTCTGACCAGGCTACTTTTACACTAGACTTATCATCGGCCCTCAATTCCAAAATTGCTGAGCTTTTACCAAGACCCTGACTTGCTGGATTTACCACGCACTTACCCTCTGCCTTATCTGCTTATTCCATGCTTTTGGATTAGTCTGGAAAATCCTCCTGCTCCATTTGGCTACTTGTTCAAATCTCTGTATTTACCATATCTTACCAATATCTTACTTTATTTGTATCCAGCAGTGAGATGTATGCAAGTGTAAATATACTGTTAACAGGGAAACATCTGCTTGAAATTATCCAGTTGGTTATTTGAAGATATGGGTACAATTATTTTGGAACTGAATCACCCAATATATGGACTTTTCTATTTTAAGTATTGTTGTATTGATAGCAAACCGTACAGGTAATGGTCTGATGCAGTGAACTGGATAAACCTTTGTGTTGTAATTTCCACTATTCCATCGCGAATGGCAGAAAGACGGGAATGCACAGAAAAGAGCACATCACACTCGTTTAATAGGATGTTAAAGGTTAAAACTACAACCCTCTGCTCTATCAACCATACCCTCAATTTATTCTCCTATGAGATATTTCCCTATAAAATATAACATACTATTTTCTTAAATGCACGTCTGTACCATTTAACTATCACTCTCTCTGCAAACTCATTAAATCAATGAAGTTAGTTAGAGGAACGTAGTTAATACAGAGCGCTGTGAATAATCATTGACAGTGTACATCACTATATATTGGTTTATTTGGCATATTGCAAAAAACAAAGAATAAAGTTGAACAGATATATGCGAGCATTTGAAGCCACAATTATTTTATTGATTGAACTGACAGTTTCTATGTTAGAGGATAATTTGTCATTCGTTTTGTAGATTATGTGAGCATGGTATCAAGAACGTAGAGTATTCAACATTCATCAAATAATTCTTGAATTTATGTAAGGTAGTGCAACCATTAACAGTGGTTTTTGGTAACCAGGGTTTATGAGCTGATTAGCTGGTTGCTTGGAAATGGGAAATTGTCACCATGCTGTTCTGAGAAACAGGTGCTATAGCAACCACCTGGATTGGAACAAGTCAAAGGTAAGCAAATGTTCAGGGTTGCTGGTGGGGTGAGGAAGGAGAGGGGGGAAAAGGGCCAGGTGCGTGGCTAGGGTTGAGATATTTGTTCATAAAATGAATTACGATCTCCAGAATAGAAAGTAGCAAATTGATCAGATTTGGCTTATATACTTTCAGAAAAACGTATCCATTTCAGTAACTATGGTAATGCGTAACAGTAAAACTCAGTAGACTAGGAGTAATCTGTTCAGCTGCCAAATGGTGCATGAAACATTTGATAAGAAACTAACTGCTGCTTAACCCTTTCACCAGCAGAAAGCCAGAGTTTTCACATTTGACTTTGATCCAACGTTTCGAGGTAAAATATGAATCCAAATTAATCACATTTACTGAGTGTTTCTTTGCATTATCAATATTTCAGCCCTTATAACAATGGAGCTCACCTGGGGGTAATGCATTGCAAATTAAATATTTAGAAACAATAAAAAGAATAAATGGCTTATTCAAATGAAAATAAATCATTTTGAATACCACTTTTTCAGAAATTAGTTATTTCAGAAATTTATTAATGGAATGCTGGCAAATGGAACGAGAACACCTGATAATGATCGTTAATATGAAGTTCAGAAAACAACAATTTGTTTCAACTATTTAACTGGCCTAACTTTCAACTGGCATTTCTGTGATTCAATGCCTTCTTTACACGGAACCCCATCCATATAACTTGATGACCTTGCATGAGGAAGAAATAAAAGTCAACCGTCCATCTCCAGTGATGTAATTGGCTGAAAACTGTACATTCACCTAAACAGAGGATAATTGAAGAGACCTTCACAAGAAACACTTCATGCTTCAGTATCAAGAGAAGTGAACACACATCGCATCTATTGATCAAGGGCAGCAACTGAAACGTAAGTGATTTCAGGTTAAACTGTGAATGATCATATCATAGGTAAAATTATGATTTACTAACAAATCAACAATACTTCAATTGAAATATAAGAAAAACAATTTTAAGTAATGTTAATTCAATTCTACCTATTTGATTGGGCCTATCGATTATGTACCTAGTTTATTCATTAAACTAACATGAAAGTTGTAATTATTTCCAAAAACAACACTTGATGAAGCAGAGTAACAATGAGAGGCATATGAAGGATATAAAAGATCTGTTAAAAAAAAGAAGAAAAAAGACAAGGCATTGACTTACTGTTTGGTTATCTTCATACAGCTTCAGGTCATATCCACTCAACTCCACACAGAATATTATTGCTGTAACCCCTTCAAAACAGTGAATCCATTTCTTCCGTTCAGACCGCTGCCCTCCCACATCCACCATTTTAAATGTCAGCTCTTTGAAAGTAAACTTGTTTTCCACTATGCCTGTGGTCATGTCTCTTGAACGTAAAATATCTTCTACTGTTGGGATGTAGTCAGCTGCTGCAATTCTGTCAAGATCATTCAGGTAGTAGGCTGCATTGTCTTCCAAGTGATACTCATTGGACCGGCAGAAGCATTCATGGACACCTGGGTCACCCCATAAGCGTTTCATTACCCCAAGAAGTTCGGGTGTGATCTCTCCTTTGCTCTCAGCGGGTCCAGTCAGGGCAAAGAGTTGAACAGCATCATAGGCTCTGTCTGGGTTGTGGAATTCTATTTTGAGGGTGGCAAGTGCTCGGATAATGCGTGTGAGAGAGTCTATAGCATTATAGATAATGAGGGGCTTGTATTCCTTGCATGCCTCCAAGTTGAACCCACCGCTGTGGATAATTTTCATCTGCTTGACAATGGTGCTTTTGCCCGAGTTGCTGGTGCCCAGCAGCAGGAGTTTGATCTCGCGGCGCTGGCGTTGACTCTCTGAGCGGAGATGCCGATCGATCCTCCTGGAACGCCTTGCTGCCTCCTTCTCCTCAGAGCTTTGACGACATCCCATGTTCCTTGTGATGTGGTTGGCTGGAAGGACACTGTACTTCTTGAAAGCTGCGCTGGATGCTGCAGTAGGCTGCCAGGTATACTGTGCACCTCACACAAAAGTAAAAGCAGAGGCTGATGATCAAACAGGCAAGTACCAATTCAGTCAGTCCCAGCAGGGGTGAGCAAAGGAGTGCAGCAACCACTGGTAGGTCCTCAACTCAGTAGATTTCATGGCAATCCCCTCCGATATGCAAGAAAGATGGCTTATTCCAGTTGATGGAATGCCTTTTCCCTGTCTGCAATGTAGTTTGTGTCCTTAATTCCCTGTCCAACCTGGACATCATTATTCAGTATCCATTCCTTCTAGAGATGACAGGCATGTTCGTGAAGCCTCAGTTCCCTCTCACTTATATCTGTCACAGTCTTGGGAATGTAGCAAGCACAGAGGAATTGCAGTTTTCTGATTCTATTTGCTTCAAACCTGAACAGTGTGCAGTGTATCTGTCAAATAAAGCAAATGAATCATTAGCATATTTCTCTTCAGAATTCTAAACTGACGATGACTAATTGCAGGAGAAAAAAAGGCTGTAAATTTACAAATCCTACAGTAAAGATTCTTTTAAAAAAAAAATGTTTTAAATGTGGCCATCATTTGCTATGTCGCTCTTCCAGGGAGATGCTAAATGCATTTCGTTGTCTCTGTACTGTACACTGACAATGACAATTAAAATTGAATCTGAATCTGATCTCGTCCTGAAAGCTAAAGAAATATGTTTTTTTTAATGGAACTATGGCTGGTTCCTCTAATTCCTCTAATGCTTCTGAATAGACGCTTGCTATGGTTACTGCAAAAATCGTATTGAAGGCAATAAATCTGGACTGTCAATTCAGCCTTGGATTGATATAGGTGTCGATTCAGAGTTATTTGCCAGCTTAATAGCTGAATTAAATTTATAGTAAAGTGCCTACCAATTTAATTTGATACGTCTACATAGTATTAATAAATTCTAAGAAAGGTTTGTCAAATATACTTAAGATCGAGAAAAGTATTTGTAACTCTAACCCGTTTTCTGGTGACTAGGACAAGTGTGAAATGCAACCATTAGACTGATTTTTTTCCAACTGCGGGGTCTGCCATTATTGCAGACACTTAAAACAAGCATTAAGTGGCACTATGCAAGCATGCGGCAGAGAATGTTTGGGCAATAGGAAGACTTAGAATAGCACTGTGGCTAGCTTAGGGAGGTGATTTTGGAATGGAAGAGGCAATCAAGTGGGGAAAGTCCAATGTTCCTTGTAAGTCCCAGTGAACCGTTCCTTTAATTTGATACAACACAGGTAAATGTTCTCATTTACCCCAGTACAGATCTGATGCACCTAGACAGGAAATCTTCAGTGGTTTACCACTCAGGCCTTTGTTAAAATGGACTAAATAGAATCCCTGTTTTTCCTAAAATGTAACGGCATTAGGTGGCCATCTTTTATGCCTGCTGAGCCTTGCGGGTTAATGTAGCAGTTGCAGGGAAGTATTGTGTTAACGAAGAGCTAACTGATTTTTAAACTGAGTGGGAAGCGTTGAGATTCTCAGATTGTCAGGTGCTATTATTCACAATATAGATCTTAATGATTGGTTGATTTAATTTCTCAGCAAATGCATTTTTCTTTCAGTTTACATTTCTAACGTGCTTTAAGTCATTTCATAATTACTGCCCTGCTGCTCAATTGATACAATAATCTTTGTTCTTTCTGTCTTGAAACATGGCAGAGTTTCAGTGCCTTAACAGCCAGACAAGGCAAACATCAATAATGAAAAAACAATTGGCATACAATATCGCAGCAACAACCTCACAGTCAAGGTCTGCTACAGGGAGGGTCTGTCTCTGGTATAGGCATTCGAAGTTTAAAAAAATGCTCATATCCGAAAAAATCTAGTTGGTGTACTTATTAAGTTACAGATTGTTTCTGGAATAATACTGCCACTATTGTAGTGATGATGCCTAATGCATTTCACATGATAATATCTAGTAGCAGCTCAATAACCCATTGCTCAAATTTTACAACAGTCAGCTGCATAGCAACCAACCAGTTAGCCATAGCTTGCAGCCAAAAACACAGGCAGTTCCATTAGCTTGTAATGGCCCGTCAGCTGACTGCGTTCACCAGGCTAGTTTTATCATTCGTACTCCCTACTGCTTTCTAAACAGCAGGACAGAGGAGTGTAAGCAGCTGAGTTAACCGCTGAAAAGAAGAATCAGCAATGCAAACAAGCATTGCCTTCCAGCCTCACTCAAAATAAGAAACATTTAAAGTCGAAGTCCTGCAATGTTGATTTGGGAAACAATTAAAGCTGAATAGTGACTGATCAACATACAATTATTACAATCCCAGGGAATATAATATGGCATCAAATTGATCAAAGACCTGAACTAACGGCGAATTTAACCAGTATTGCTTTTTCAGTGTTTTATTTTTTTGTCTATTTCCTTGCTTTGTACATTACTAGTTAATGTTGCCATTGATTGTGTGTAATACAGACTTCTTCAGTTGTTTGAGTCATCCTCTGTTTGACAAATGCACCAAACTAATTTAATAACCATGTTCGAGCATTAATAATTTTGAAAAGATCATCTCATTGCAATACAGCTAAAAAATCAATGATACATCAATTCCTATTTTCCTACCCAATGGTGATGTGATGACACAAACGGTATTGCAACCCCAAGGCTGTGAAAGCTGTTAATTGAATAAAGTTATTTCTTATTTATTACATATTTTCATTAAAAATAGTGAAGTGGTATTTTAATTTACTCACTTCTCTGTAGTGTGCATCAAAATGAAAGGTCAGACCTATACAATGTCTCATCTTAAATTACCTCTGTTGTTCAGTCAGAAATTCTCTTGCAGTGGTGACATTCAAAAGATGGCAAGTGCAAACAACTCCTCCAAACTTCGCCGAACAATGCCTGCTGGATCTAACCATTTTAATTCCCCCTCCCATTCCATTACTACCCTTTCTGTTCTGGACCAGAGTGGGGCCATGGGCAAACTGAAGGAAGGACAAAGCACAGGTTGGTTGGGAGGGGGGGGGGGGGGGGGGGACCCTCTGCAGTTTGCATATTGGGTCAATAGATCTGTGGATGACACAGTCAACCTGGACCTGCACTTCATCCTCCAGCACCTAGACCGCCAGGGGACCTATGCGAGGATTTTGTTTGGTGATTTTAGCTCTGCATTCAACTCTGCAATGGAGAAAGCAGGAATGGGGTACTGATTGGGGAGGATAAGCCATGATCACATTGAATGGCTCGAAGGGCCGAATGGCCTACTCCTGCACCTATTCTCTATTGTCTATAACACCATTATGCCAGAGCTATTACACTCCAAACTTTACGAGTTGACTGTGCCTGAACCCCTCTGTCGGTGGATCACCAGCTTCCTGACAGACAGGAAGCAACATGTGAGGCTGGGAAAGCACTTCTCGGACCCGCAAACCCTCAGCGTAGGAGCACAGCAAGGCTGCAAACTCTCCCTTCTTCTCTACTCTCTCGACACCAATGACTACACCTCCAGTGACTCCTCTGTCAAGCTTCTCAAGTTTGCGGACGACACAACCCTGATTGGACTGATCCAGGATGGGGAGGAATCTGCCTACAGACAGGAAGTGTCACAGCTGGCGTCCTGGTGCCATCACAACAACCTGGAGCTCAATGCTCTTAAGACAGTGGAATTGATTGTAGACTTTAGGAGAGCTCTCCCTCCCCTCACGCCACTCACCATCAACAATACCACAGTCACATCTCTGGAGTCTTTTAAGTTCCTGGGAACCATAATCTCCAAGGACCTTAAGGGGGACGCTACCATCGACTCCGCAGCCAAAAAGGCACAACAGAGGATGTACTTCCTGCAGCAGCTGAGGAAGCACAATCTGCCACAGGCAATGATGGTCCAATTCTATACGGCCATCGTAGAGTCTGTCCTCACCTTCTCCATCATGGTCTGGTTTGGCTCAGCCACCAAGCACGACATCTGGAGGCTGCAGCGAATCGTCCGATCAGCTCAGAAGGTTATTGGCTGCAACCTTTCCTCTATTGATGAACTGAACACTGCAAGGGCCAGGAAGCGAGTGGGTAAGATCATCTCTGACCCCTCTCACCCTGGCCACAAACTCTTTGAATCACTTCCCTCTGCAAGGCGACTCCAGACTGTCAAAGCTGCCAAGGCCAGACATAAAAACAGCTTTTTTCCAAGAGTAGTCGCTCTACTCAATAACCAAAAATCTGTAGCCTCCTTTTGCTCTGGTATTTTATTTAATTCACAAGTTTAATCAATAATGTTATATTATTAATGTTTAATGTTTTATGTATCATTCTTAACTGTCACTATGTCATGTTGTCACTTGTGGGCGGAGCACTAAGGCAAATTCCTTGTATAAGAATTCATTCATTCATTCATTCATTCATTCATTCATTCATTCATTCATTCGTTTTGCCCGAATGTCTTTAGTTTAGTTTAGTTTAGTTTAGAGATACAGCACGGAAACAGGCCCTGTCGGCCCACCGGGTCCGCACCAACCGCCGATCCCTACACATTAAAGGGCCTGTCCCACGAGCATGCGACTCCATGCGGCAAGCGCGACCTAACGTGGTCGCTTGACCCGTACGGCCTTGCTGGGCCGGTCCCACTTCGATCGCCGGAGCCGTATGGAGTTGTGCGGAGCTGGTCCCGACATCGCGCTGGGCTATGAAATACTGACCATGTTCAAAAATTCTGCGCGGCAATGCCCTGCCGGCCCACAGCCGCCTCGACACATACGCACCGCCTCGACGGGCGTGCACAGCGTCTTGACGCCGTACGTCATGCGCGAACTTCCCGCAAACTTCACTCGAACTTCACGTCACTCACTCGACCTCCATGTGGCCCCCGCATCCGGTTTGG
The DNA here is from genome assembly GCF_010909765.2 of Amblyraja radiata. Taxonomy (NCBI): domain Eukaryota; kingdom Metazoa; phylum Chordata; class Chondrichthyes; order Rajiformes; family Rajidae; genus Amblyraja; species Amblyraja radiata. The sequence goes on along the minus strand of NC_045980.1, from coordinate 24,764,797 downwards.
ACGCGCTCGCCGCATGCAGGTGCATGCTGGTGGGACCGGCCCTGTACGGGGATCACTCGACCTCCGCGCGGCCCCCGCTTCCGGTTTGGTCGCGTTTGCCGCATGCAGGTCGCATGCTCGTGGGACAGGCCCTTTACACTATCCTATACCCACTAGGGACAAAAAAATGGTTGTATCTTTTCATCCCTTTTTTCATTTGCATAAAAGAAAAGTTGGCGAGTATATCCCAGGAGAACTCCCACCACTGCCCTGCAGTATGGCGGAAACATGTTTGATATACCTGTGTATATATAGTTTTTCTCCACTTTCTTAGTAAGGCTACGCAAGCAAAGCAGGACACCTCCGTATTATTTAAGAAGGACGTAGTTCATTAATGGCCCTTTAATAAAGCAGCCCGGACTATTAGATGTAGTCTGAACTGAAATTCTTTGTGCTTTCCAGTTTATTATTGCTGAATTTGAAAAGTGTTACAGGTTGGAAGAACATTTACTGCTTGACAAAATCTGAGAATAAGCCTGCACTGAGAACATTCCTGCAGCACCAAGAATTAATGACCATATCCAATGATGTTAATTGAGCAGTCATATAGCAGGGCCTTGGAGACCTTCTCAGGTCATGTGTGTTCATGTGATCGTTCGTAATCACTCAGTGTAATAAAAAAAAACATTTTAATGGTCAGTGGAAATATAGAGAAATTATGATTACTCCCAATTTTAGACTATTTTAGAACTGTGCATTGATGCTGATGTGCCATCACTTAAAGGTTATTACAGCTTAATATACATTAGGATTTTTTTCATAATCTTTGTTTTAATATTGATTTCTGTTAAATTAAAACATTCTATATTACTGAAGCAGCAGCTGAATAAACTTGAAATGAAGTGAATTCCAGGTCATTGTTGACGTCATTATAATTGACAGGAGAACATTTGTTTACCACATGTTTGCTAGCACATGTCAAAAACCTAGCAACAGAAGAATCCTTTCAAAGTAACTCAAATGAACAGTAGCAATATGAGATTTTTGAAATGCAATTTTAAGTGGCTGAATATGTTAGAATCTATATTTCAATAGAGGTTGCATGGAAAAATGAGCATTTATACTTAAAGGATATATTATCTCCTTGTTGTTCTTTTTTGAGTGATGTTCCTTGTATGTTTCATTTCTCTAGCACACTAAAATGACATGGATAAATGGTGGACATGATATGTGTATCATTCTCTGCAAGTTGCTACTTTTAGATAGGACATAAACCAAAGAGGTCAGATCGGTAGGAGCCAACAGGCAAGTCAATTAGTCTGTTTGGGAGGGTGGAGATTTTTCCTAAGATTCTCCAAGACATTTCCCCAAGCCAATTCCATCCTAATGGGTTGGATTATCTTTCCAAGAAACAATACATAGAACTCCACTCGTTTATCCTCAGTTTGTCAACATTTTAAGAGATGCAAATTCCACTAAATAATTCAATTTTACAATATATTATTTAACTCTGACAACTTTTGTATTTCACACCTAATATCCTCCTTAGCATGTCATGTTCCTGGGTCATTTAATCGGTTAAACCATGTTCGTTCCGACAACCATCAACTCCATTCTTGACCAGTACGTGCTGTTTCATTTTTGATAAACTAACCAGCAGAATATTAACAATATCTGCTGTCCAACCATGCCACAAATCTTTCTTGCCAATGTGGGGTGGGTGGGGCAACGACTTTCCTGGTTGAGGAGTGCAGTTACTTAGTGCATTATGTCTATTTACACTGAGCACATCCACCTCCCTTTTGTCTTGAGGTTGACCCATGCATTGGCAAATAGAGGATTAGAGGCATACAGGTATATGATGACACTGAGGTCTGCATGAGAATCAACTTTTAATTGGATATAATTAGATAGAAAGTAACAAAGCATTTGGTCCAACATATTTGTAGAAGTGTTTACACCCCACATACATTTTCTCATCAAACCTTGTAAACATTATACTCTACTCCTTTCTCCCTTATGGGGGTTATTGCTTAATGTAATAATTTATTTCATTTAGTATGTTGTGAATATCAGCAGAGATATTTCCAAGAGCATCAATTGTACGTAAAAGCCTTGCGGAACCAATCTCAAAACAATCTGGTAACTTTTCCACCTACTGGTACCAACACAGAAATTCCCCATGCAGAAGGTAGCAAAGCAGGAGAATTCTGTATTTTTTGTCATATGTTTTGTCGCGAATGTATCTCTGAGATTTCCTGATGTTTTCACCTGGTTGGGATCTCAGAATTAATTGAAATATTCTTATGTGCAATAACAATGATGAAAATGCTTTCCGCTGATGCAGTACTCCCACTCGAATGTAAAATTTTCTTTTTTTCCCCTCATTAAATAATTTGAAATATGCAAAAATGGGAATGCTTCATTTTCCATCTTCATTTGAAAAGAACAGTTTCGCTGGAAAGATTTTTTTTCCACTGATGAAGCAAGATACCATCAACCTCTCCTCGTTCTTGGTAAAACTGCTCAGCACAATTTCCGAGTTCTGCCCAAATTTTGTGATGTAGCCTCAAATTATCCACTGTACTCAGCTTATGTCTAACTAGTGCTCACTAGCATTCCAGCATGATCTCTATGGTTTTGTATTCCAATCCTCTGTAGACTATATATAAATAGATACAATCTTTGTGATATCTTTAACCACTATAGATGTTGGCTACCTTCCAGAATATAATATGGTCATGTGCCTTTTACTTTTCATAACTTGCATTTTCATAACTCGCATCTCCTTTATATTTTAGTGCTCCCAAGTGCATCACATCAAATTTATTTGTGTCAAGATCCATATTCCATGCTTCTTTTCATTTAACCATCTCATCGATATAATCCTGAAACATAATCACCCTAGTCACCATTCACTTTTGTATCACAAAATATCTCTCACTATTTGCAAAACAGCAAATTTGTAATACCTCTCACCATTCGCAAATCTGGGTCATTTATAAAACTCGCGTGGAATAATGGGCTTAAAAATAGCCCTGGGATACACCATGACAAGGCTCACTCCTGCCTATATAAACTTCCTTTGAGCACGACGCTTTGCCTTTTGATTTTGGGGACAAGTTTTCTACCCAGAAACCCGGCTTCTTTCCATCTTCTTAAAATGCCCACAATGCTTAATTTCTGCCCACAACAGTCCACTTCTGGATGAAATTCACTACCTTGATGAGCCTTCTCTGATGAAAGAATTTGAACAAATTAGACGCAGTTTGACTTGTTGAAGTCCCTACTGGGTCACTTTGATTAACCCATGCCTTTTTAAATGAGTGATTACTGAGTTCCTGTCAATAGTTTTCTAGCACCGATATTAGGCTGATCAACAAATAACTCCAGTTATTTTGCAATTCAGCTTATAATTTACATTGTTGTGTTCAAACTACCAATAGAACAAAACATAGTACATCACAGGAACAGACCCTTCAGCCTATAATGTCTATGTTGAACACAATGCCAAGTTAAACTAATCTCCTCTGTCTGCACATGATCCATATCCCTTCATTCCCTGCATATCCATGTGTCTTTCTAAAAGCCTCTTAAATGCCACAATCATTTCTGCCTCTACCACCATCCCTGGTAGTGCATTTCAGGCACTTACCACTCTGTAAAAAAAAACGACTTGCACTTCTCTTTTGATCCTTGCTCCTCTCACTTTAACGCTATGCCTTTTAGTCTTTGACGTTTCCACCCTGGGAATATGGTTCTGATTGTCTACCCTATCTATGCCTCTCATAATGTTATATACTTATATCAGGTCTCCCTCAACGTCCAAAATTCGAAAGTAAACAGTCCATGTTTGTCCAAAATCTCCTTATAGTTAATGCCCTCTAATCCAGACAGCATTCCAGTAAACCTCTTCCGCACTATCTCCAAAGCCTTCACATCCTTCCTGTAATGGAAGAACTTCATGCAATGTTCCAAATTGGCTGAACCAAAGTCTATGAGGTTGCAGCTTTATAGCCATTGTCTTCCTATATTCTGACACCATTGAATAAGTCTCATTATGTTTTGTGTTTTACCTAAAACATAATTAATGAAATGACAGAAATATTCTTATGCTCAATTCCACTAAAATTGAAACGTGTAGAATGCAAAGTTGACAAAGAAATCAAATCTGGTATCAAAGTAAAATGTAATGCTCCTTTTGTTGAGATGCACTAAGTGGAAGTGGGAAAGAGAGAAGTGCAGTTATTGCAGAATTGTAACTTTCTGTCTCTCTCTTATCAAGGGTATGGCAGAGCAACTTTATTTGGACTGAGTAGGGAGTGAACAATGAAAATTTGTATTGCTTGGTGTATTAAGTTTAACATTTGAACCTCATTAATTCATTTAAAAGAATATAAGGGGATATCTGTGATGTCAAAAAGCACATACATCACAGTCTTACATGACATTTCTTGCCCACCATTGTAGTGGGCAAGTTAAATAATCCAAAATAAATAGGATCCAATATAATCTCTGTTAAATTAGTGGATAAAAAATAGATACATTCAACATAGATCCAGAGTAACTGCAAATTATTCTATGTTGCAGTATTTTTTTCGAAAATAGGAAAGAGCTGTGGATCAATTAACACATAAAAGACCTGTCTTTGGTTTGGGGTAAGAATGACAGCTTTACTTCTGTGTGTTAGCAAGTAGATGTGCAGTAAATACAATCAGGAATTGTTTTGTATGAATACTTTGCACTTTCATCTTGAATTTATTTCTCCCAAACTGGATTAATTTTATGTGCTGAATAATATCATGATCCTGAATATACCCGGGAACATACTGATTACAACATTGCTGATGCTGATTAATTGGAGTGGATCAGAGATTGATGGTGACTGGATTATGTTGCAGTTTTAATGATGCTAATTTTTATTGAAGTCTCAATCAGCAGCTTCTAAATTTATCTGACTCAAAGGGTAATTTCACTATCTAATATGGAAAGATTTTGTGTTATTAAGTATATTATAAAATTGGTATATTCAGCTTTATATTTTGGTTATCACAAATTAAGGACTAATAAGAGTTTTATAAATTTAGGATCATAAATAAGTTTCTAAAATGAGGAGCTGGCATGATTCTCTCAATTCACTCTGTTTTGTGAATTATCTTCCTGGTTGTTGATTCCGGAAAATCCCTTCACATTCTCTTCCTGATGTTAACAAATCGCCTCATCTGCTGTTTGTGGCAATATTCTCCCTCTCACCAAATACTGGTAACTTCCTCCCCAATCTGACAATATTTTATTCCTCCATTTTGGACAAATCTCCAGATTCAAGCATTTTTCCCTGTCTCTTTCTGCAGGCATCACTTTTTCTATTTCTGATTCTTACAACTCTCTTCTTTTCTAGATTGGCAATTTTTCCCCCTTTTCCCAGTTTGGGTAATTCTCTTCCATTCTCTGGATTCAGGTACCTCATGTTCTTTCAATTGTTATAATTGTTTTAATGTCGCCAAAAGAAAAGTAAGTTTGAGGATTATGCAAGTTTCAAAATTCATTGAAGGAGGACAAAGAGAAAGTAGGGTATGTGTAAAGTGAGAAACATAAAACGAGACTGCAAAATTTGCAGTAGATGTATAGAAAGAAAACTATTAGGTAAGGTTAATATGTGTTCCTTAAAGACTAAAATATAAGCACTTGCACTGGGAAGTAAAGAAATGGTATGGAGATTAAACAAATATTTTGTGCCTCTTTTCATAGAAGACACAGAAAAACTCTGTCCGCTTCTGATTATGGCAACTTGCCTTCTCCTAGATTTGGTAACTCTCCTTTCCCATCCTGATTCTGGCTACAGTCACACATTCTGGCACCTTCTTTCATTTCTGGTCACTACTATCACCCCGTCCCCGCCTCCCCCTCCCCTGTCAAACTTCTGTTGATTCCAGTAACAACCAACCATCCTTCCCACCTCCTCATTGTAGTATCATCAATGTTTGATCAATCATGTAACAAACAAGGAAGAGCCTATAGTTACAAATGTTTAACTGGAGGGTAGATGATTTCAGATTTGCAAAGAGATCAGCCCCAGCTAGATTGCTAGAAATGCAGGCTCCCTCCTTGAGAAAGGCAAGGCAGCAGGGGTATGGGAATACCACCATACACAAGGTCCTTCTCCTGGTCCCATGCTAACCTGATTTGGAAATGTATCACCAGTGAAAGTCCTCAACTCGGGAATACAACAGATTGAGGCAGCCCATCACCACCTCCTCAAGGACAGCTACGGATAGGCAATAAATGCTGGATTTCCATCACATAAACAAATCAATGTTTTAAAAAAAGTATGCCCTTCTATTACTTGCTCCCCTTCTGAGATGCTCCTTAAAGATTTCCTCGTTGTCTCAGCTTTTGGTCCAATATTCTAATTTATTCTCTTGTGGCTCAGTATATAGCCATTTCACAGTAATTCCATGAAATGCGTTGGGACATTTGCTATAGTGAAGGTGATATATAATGTAAAAGTAGCTATGGATCAAAAAGCAGAATATAATGTCTGCTTTTTGGACTGGAAGGGTACTTAATGCTTTGTTCTTCGGGGACTATATTAAGATTACTACCCTTTTTTGAACGTGTAATAATGTCTTGGAATTGTTTAAGCAGAAGAACATTTTAAAGCTTGCAGAATACATTAAAGTCAATAATGTGGAAGATTATTCCAAACTTCAGAAACATGTAGATAGTCTGGTGAAGTGATCAGACCTGTGGCAAATGAAGTGCAGTAGAGGGAAGTTGAAGTAATACAACCTGGGAAGAAGAAGGAGGAGAGGCAGCCTGAATTACTGTAAATGGCACAATGTTACAAGAGAGATGCACAATTCTTTAGAATTACCAAGAGAAATTGAAAAGGATAAGTTAAAAAAACTGTAAAAAAATTACGTACGAGACCTTCGGCTTTACAAATAGAGGTATATGCCAGGAAATTAGATTACATATTCCAATCTTTTTCAATGTTGTTCAATAGAAAATGTGTTTTACTGAGAGTGGAACTCGATGTGACCATTTCTGGATCATACTGTGCCGCTCCAGAAATTTGATCAGATACTTCCAGTTGATTGACATCTCTGGTGCGTTTTCAGCATCAAGTATAGTTGACGATGTCAGCTCTCAAGCAGACACTGTTTTTCCGTATTCTTGTCATAACTTATTAGAGTGTTATCTAGGCAATGATTGTTTTTTAATTGCCACAAAAAAAGCACTGCCTTCTGCTGTGTGGTTGGTTGGAACATGATTTAAAGGAGCACTCTCATTACCGCAGGAGACTGCGAAGCTCTCTGGAGCTATTTACACAGCTTGAAAAGTACTCCTTTGCACCACAGCCACTTAAACTTTGACATTGGTCACTAGTTGCAACGTTTTGAGGGTTTCTGTCTCGATGACCTTTCAGACAGCGAGTTCCTGATTCCCACTACTCTCTGGGTGAAAAATCTTTGACCTCTTCTCTCTTCTAATCTTCACCCCAATTAATTGAAACTTGTGCCATCTGGTAGTTGTTTATATTAAGAAAGATAGCTTTAGCATCATCTTGTGTGATCCCTCTTAAAATATTATTCATTTCTTGGAAGGAGTCGGCTAAATGATTGTCCAATGTGTCTATCTAGGCAGCTGCAGCACAAAGCTACCTTCTCATTAACCATGTAAAACCATTCCTCGCCAAGGTGTGATTAAAGCAAAACATAATTTTGACAAACATACTTTAAGACAGAAAGAAACATTATAAAGTTGAAATAAAACAATATTTACAGGGATATATACATTTCATTTCAGTGTTTGCCCAGGAACAGGCCCTTTGAAGCCCAATGTCTATGCAAAACATGATAAGTCAAACTAATCTACTCTGCCTGCCTGTGATCCATGCCACTCCATTCCCAGCATATCCATGTACCTAAGTAAAAGCCTCTTGAATGCCACTATCATATCTGTTTACAACCACCACCCCTGGCTGTGCATTCTAGGCATCCAAAAATATCCCCCGCACAGGTAGACAAAAGTGCTGGAGAAACTCAGCGTGTGCGGCAGCATCTATGGAGCGAAGGAAATAGGCAACGTTTCGGGCCGAAACCCTTCTTCAGACTTCCCCCACACATCTCTTTTAAATTTTCCATCTCTGACCTTAAAATTATGTCCTCCGGACTTTAACATATTGGTTCATTATTGTCATGTGTACCAAGAAACAGTGAGAAACTTTGTTGTGTGTGCAATCTACTCGAATGAGTACAATCAAGCAATATTGTTATTATATGTTTAGTTTAGTTTAGAGATGCAGTATACAAACAGACCCTTCAGCCCACCGAGTGCGCCAATCACAATTTTATCCGAGGCAATAATTCTACCCAACACACTAGGGACAATTTACAGAAGCTAATTAACCTACAAACCTGCACGTCTTTAGAATGTGGGAGGAAACCAGGAAAAACGCATGCGGTCACAGGGAAAATGTACAAACTCTGTATAGACTGCTCAGGATTGTCAGGATTGAACCTGGGTCTCTGGCGGTGTAATGCCCCTGTCCCACTTAGGAAACCTGAACGGAAACCTCTGGAGACTTTGCGCCCCACCCAAGGTTTCCCTGCGGTTCCCGGAGGTTTTTGTCAGTCTCCCTAATGGTTTCCGCTTCTTCTATGTTCTTGCGATTATTTCAAAAAAATCAAAACCGGCCGTGACTAAAAATAGGTTGCCGTTTTAAAAATCGGTAATTTTTTAGTCAAGGCCGGTTGCGATGCTAGTTGAAGGTGGTTGTCGGAAGTTGCAGGTAGTGGAAGGTAAAATCTCCCTGGTGGAATAAAACTGGGAGAAAAAATGGTCTTAGACTGACAAAAACCTCCGGGAACCGCACGGAAACCTTGGGTGGGGCGCAAAGTCTCCAGAGGTTTCCGTCCAGGTTTCCTAAGTGGGACAGGGGCATAAGTGGGACAGGGGCATAAGTGGGACAGGGGCATAAGTGGGACAGGGGCATATGTGGGACAGGGGCATAAGGCAGCATCTCTACCACTGCGCCACTGTACCGCCCCTATGGTTTTAGCCAATTCCATGTGGAGATGGTCCCTAGTGGAAGGGAGAGAGCCACCTTACCCTACACGACTGACATCAAATGCTAGACTGAATGCATGGGGCAGACTGCATGAAGGCAGACAAGATTAGTGATGGTTTTACAGAGTTATTTAATGTGAATGGTGCACAGATAGCAACATTAAGGAGATGCAATGTGTAGGAAGGAACTGTAGATGCTGGTTTAAACCGAAGATAGACCAAAAAAACTGGAGTAACTCAGCGGATCATTTCTGGAGAGTAGGAATGGGTGACGCTTCGGGTCGGGATCCTTCTTCAGAAGAGTTACTCCAGCTTTTTGAATCTATCTTAAGGAGACGCTATTTCCATTTGCTAAAGGATTGATGATGAGAAGACGCAATTATAGCTACAGAATCAGAAGCAGCAGGAGAGAACTCATTTTCACATTGAGCATTTTTATACTGATGGAAGCTTCAATAGCAGGCTTCAAAATGTAATTGGATAAATTGTTAGAAGAAGAAAAAATTGCAGCGATATGGGGAAAAGAGAGGAAATGAGTCTATGTGGATTTCTTTAGTGGCCTCCTTCTGGGCTGTATTATCAAATCTAAGCTGGGGTTGTTTCTTAGGATTTAAGGTAAATTTGCTAATGTTATTCAAAATCATGAACAGTTTTAATGAAATAAATTAAGAGATACTTACTGGTAAAATTCATCCCTGGTCAATTGCTCTAAATTTATTGCATGAGCTTATTTCAGTTGAGCTAAATTTCAGAAGAGGAGCACAATGAACAGGTATTTTCAAGAGAATTAAATGCGCCAGATCAGAGTTAAATTTGTATCAATTATTTGCAGTGACATTAACAAAGGACACAGGGCAGAGATGATTGGAAAAATCAAGAGATGAGGCAAATGAGTCTTTTTTTATTTTTACAGTGTTTTTTGCCTGCAAGATTGATAATTCATATTAAATTTCAAAAATAATAGGGGACATACTTCAAGGGGGAAAATAACAGGGTGCGAGGGAAGAGCAGGAGAATGGGATTAATTGGATGGGCTTCCCAAAGAACTGATTCAGCAGAAATGAGCATGTAGCCAATTCCTGGTTCTATCTTGCATGTTAAACTTGTGTGTGTTTCTGTGGTGCACTGTGCTGTGCTGTGATTCTCTAATTCTCTTGATCTAGCATCCAACCTGATCCACATATGATTCCGAATTTTTTTTTAAACTGCAGATGCTGGAAATTGAAATGCAAACAGAAAATGCTGGAAATACTCAACAGTTTGGGCCACATCTGTGGGAAGGAAAAGAAACAGAGTGCACAAATCAGTATGAAGACACTCCATTAAAATGTGAAACGGTAATTCTGTTTCTCTTCCCACAGAGGCCGCATGACCTGCTGAGAACTTTCAGCTTTACTGTTTTTCATTCCACAAATAACACTTACTTGTTCTGCAATTTGGAAAACTAGGAATTCCTTTTACTGCTCCTGTCCAGGTGGGTGGTGCTACATTGACTGTTGATTACTGTTGGCTGTAAATGGGTTGCAGTGGCGAGCATTTGGTAAAGTCTTCATTGTGATGGCTGGCTGATTTGTGAGGGAAAACATGTCAATTTAATTTGATTAGCTCATTGGAAGCTGATTTTTATGGTTGCTTGTGACAATCCAAGAGCAGTTTAATAGTGTATGAAGGAACTGCAGATGCTGGTTTAAACCGAGTATGGACACAAAATGTTGGAGTAGCTCAGCGAGACAGGCAGCATCTCTGGAGAGGAGGAATGGGTGATGTTTCGGGTTGAGACCCTTCTTCAGACTGAAAGTCACGGGAAAGGGAAACGAGAGATGTACACGATGACGTGGAGAGATATAGAGCATATTAATGAAAGATATGCAAAAAAGTAACAATGATAAAGGAAAGAGGACATTGTCAGCTGTTTGCTAGGTGAGAACGAAAAGCTGGTGTGACTTGGGTGGGGAAGGGATGGAGAGAGAGGGGATGAAGGGGTTACTTTAAGTTAGATAAATCAATCTTCATACACCTGGGTTTGAACCTAAAATGTCACCCATCCCTTCTCTCCAGAGATGCTGCCTGTCTCGCTGAGTTACTCCAGCAATTTGTGTCTATCAGCAGTTTAATAGTTGTGGATTGGTGTTAATTCCTATTCTGTGGGTGGTGACTGGGCAGCTTCATGCTGCCAGTTGGTTGTGGTTCACTATGCATAGTAGTGATGTGCCTGCTACGTTCACTACCAGTCACATGCAGGTAATAGAGCAAAATGAATTTTTACAAAAATGAATATCAGATTTTATCTTTGGGTAAGTGATCACAATATATGTGTATATTAAATAAAACTAGAAATACTTAACGGGTCAGGCAGCATCATTGGAGAGACAAAGGTCCACAAATGCTGCCAGAGCTGCTTATTATTTCCAAGATTTCCAGTTGTTATTACCTGCATTTTTTGCTTTATGACATATTTTTACCTCTCTACTCATTTGTTAGTAAAATAGTAGGATGAAAAGAAATTGTGCGTGTGGGTTTTTTGAGTGCTAAATGCTTTGTTTGCTGCACGATGGTAGATGTAAGGTTAATAAGCTCTATCAAACTACAAATTAGGACTCATTGAAAGGTATTTTACCAATAAGCATTCACAGATTTAAGCCATTTTGAACCAAGCAGAATTTATTGTCTATTCTGTTTCCCCTTGAATGCATTGATCTTATTGTCAAACTGCACCTATTCATTATTTTTAACATTGAAGTCTGTAATTTGACCCAACAACAGTGAAATAACATTTTTACTTTCAAGAACGCATGGTAGTGCATCAGTTAGCTCTATTGCTTCATATTTCCAGGGATCTGGGTTTGATCATCACTGTACAATATTACAAAGTAGTTTTTGTGATAGAATCTTAATTTAATGTATCCATGTTAAAAACAAAAGACTGCAAATGCTGGAAATCTGAAATTAAAAAAACAGAAAATGTTGGAAACATTGAGCATATCAGGCAACCTCGACAAGGTGGGAAGCAAGGTTAAGGGGCTGTCCCACTTGGGCAACCTAATTGGCGAGTTTAGGAGAGTTTGAAAAAAATGTCATGTTGAAGACCTCCTTCGACCTCCCTTCGACTATGATGAAGACTATCTACGACTACCTTCGACTACCCTCGATTACCTACGACTAACATGCCGACCTACTATGACCTAACTGAGTAGGTATTGATTTTTTCCATGGCGACCTTTTTTTACTCGTGGGCATTTTTCAACATGTTGAAAAATACGCCGCGACCTAGCTGAGTACATGGGGACTACTCTCGAGCATGAAGGAGAGTTACAAAGACCTCCTACAATCTTGTGTCGACCATGCTGCGAGTATGAGTCGAGGGCAAACGCGCTAGAACTCGCAGATTAGGTCGCCCAAGTGGGACAGCCCCTTTAATGTTTAGGTCGATGACCTTTTATCACAGTTGGGAAAAGTTAGAAATCAAACATGCTTAGCTCAGAGCGTGCGTTAGTCAGAACAAAGAAAATGTGTGTAACTGGACTGAGATCAAGTGAGTCGAACACAAGTGGTGGTGATGCCTGCTGAGAGAGAATGGTGAAGGCTTGTTAATTATTGCTATTCTGTCTGAAAAATGGATCACCTGAACAACAAGCGAGCCATCAGCAGTGTTCTCTCCCAGTCCAACATTCCCAGAATTAAGGCCCAAATTATACTCAGTCAGTTCCACTTAAGATGCATGTCTGACAACAGAACTCCTAAAACAGACTCTTTATTCTAAGCTGTGACAAAGAAGGCATTACTGGGTTGATGGAGGGAAAAAGCTTAAGGGCATGGTGAAATGCAACATCTCTTCTGACCTCCAGATCTATGACTGTTCAAAATGAAGATGGAGCATCGGGGATGGCAATGAGAACCTCAAGTTAATATGTTGGGACCACATGGAAGCCCTGCACAAATGGACAAGGAATCGCCACACAAAATAGTCATGTGCCGATCCTATCTGACTCCACTCACGGTAGAGTTTATGGGCACCAAAGTGGCCTCATCTGTCACCTTGGAATCCATGAATGGAAGCGCATCATCCTTAATCCACCCTAAGGCAGTCTTTTTCTTTTTTGATAGAAACTGCAGGAACTTTGTTGTGTTGCTATCATTTATTTTTACATAGTACACAGTGTAGCCACAACATGTGCATTGCTGAAGAATTGAATGTTTAGAAACACAGAAACATAGAAAATAGGTGCAGGAGTAGGCCATTCGGCCCTTTGAGCCTGCACCACCATTCAATATGATCATGGCTGATCATCCAACTCAATATCCTGTACCTGCCTTCTCTCCATACCCCCTGATCCCTTTAGCCATACTATGTGGTGTGCAAATAGCATGCAAGAAAGGGTTAACAGTGCAAGGAACAATGTTACAATGGTCATGGGGGATTTCAATATGTAGGTAGAGTGGGAATATCAGGTTGGTACTGGATCCCAAGAGAAGGAATTTGTCGAGTGCCAACAAAATGGCTTCTTAGAGCAGCTTGTAGTTGAATAAAGACGTAGACTATTTCTAAATGGGGAGAGGATTCACAAATTGGAGGCGTAAAGGGATTCAGGAGTGCTCATTCCCAAAAGGTTAATTTGCAAGTTAAATCTGTAGTAAGGAAGGCAAATCCAACGACAGCATTTATTTGGAGAGGATCAGAATATCAAAACAGGGATGCAATGTTGAGGCTTTGTAAGGTCAGACCGCATTTGGAATATTGTGAGAAAGGATGTGCTGACATTGGAGAGGGCCCAGAGGAGGTTTAGGAGAATGATCCCAGGGTTAATGTATGGTGAGTGTTTGACGGCACTGGGCCGTCATGAACTGGACCCTAATGAATTCAATGCTGGGTTTATGGAAACAATCCCTGCTTTAGAAAACAACTTTCTCTGCCATTAAATCCCCCCACATGTTCTCACCAACATTTACCCCTCAACCAATACCAGTAATCTTCTTGATGCTTGTGGAGATTTTCCCTGCATAAATTGTCTGCCCCAGATGTTAAATCACAACAGTTACGACATTTTAAATAGCATTGACACTTTGGGATGATCAGAGATTGCAAAACATGCTATCACAAATATGTTTGTGATGTTTTGCCATGAAATGTCTAGTAAGTTCTTGACATAATATTTCCTGAGACTTACTAAAGACATTTGATAAACTCCCATTTAAGAGACTGTTAACTAAAGTTAAACTTCATGGAATTGAAAGCAAATTATTGACCTGGCTCAGAAATTGGCTGAGTGACAAGAAGACAGTACAGCTCCTTAGCAGCCAGTCAAGTTCCCGGGATGTGATTAACGGTATCTTCAAATAACCTGTCCTTGGGCAGCAAACATTTGACATATTCATAAATCATTTCAATAATGACATTGAGAGTCATTGATCTGTTTGTTGATAACAAAAAGATAGGTGGTTTAAGTATGAAATTGCAAATAATTTAATGGGAAAAACTATTGCAAAGGATTTTACTATTCATAACTCCATATTTCTTTAACGTATAGAAGCAACTAATTTCTGTTCATCAAATCTTTACAGCCACACTGCAATCCCATTCCAATCCTAGTCCATATTTGTGTCAGGAAATAAATAGTTTTTAAGAAGGAACTGCAGATGCTGGAAAATCGAAGGTACACAAAAATGCTGGAGAAACTCAGCGGGTGCAGCAGTATCTATGGAGTGAAGGAAATAGGCAACGTTTCGGGCCGGAACCCTTCTTCAGACTGATGGGGGGTGGGGGGAGGCAGGGAGAAGAAAGGAAAACGGAGGAGGAGGAGCCCGAGGGCTGAGGGAGAGCTAGGAAGGGGAGGAGACAGCAGGGGCTAACAGAATTGTGAGAATTCAATGTTCATGCCACCAGGATGCAGAAACAGTGAAGGGTTAAAGTAAAAAGAGGTCCACATACATTGATCATTAAAATAATATGTGCAGGTGCTGGAAATAATCAAGAGTTTGGTTTAACAATTTCCCCTAAAGGCAGCACATGTGGCAGTACAGCATTTCCTCAGCCTGAGTTTTGGGCTCAAAATTCCTGAAGGAACTTGAATTCATAATCCTCCACCGCTTTACTTAATATCCCCTCCCACACTCCAAAGACGACAAAGAGGTTTGTAGGTTAATTGGCTTGGTGTGAGTGTAAAATTGTCCCTAGTGTGTGCAGGATAGCATTAATGTGCGGGATTGCTGGTCAGTGTGGGCCGAAGGGCCTGTATCCACGGTGTATCTCTAAAACTAAAAAACAACAAAAGTTAAAAGGCAGGCAAGAGAGAAGATGTGCCAAAGGAAAAGGGCATGATAAATTGGGGCAATAGTTTTGAATGAAAGGGCTGATAGTACTTGAAGAGAATGAATAATTTAGAACATTGGCCAGCAGTGAAAGTTATGCTGTGAGCTAGCTGGTGGGAAAGGGGTCAAGGAAGTAAGAAGTTTGGTCTCAAGGGCAAGATGAGTTTGGAGAAAACAGTAGGATTCACAAGGGCGTATCTGGTGGGCTGCACTCGTCTGGTTTCATTATTATTTGCCCAGTTAGAACCAGAGAATAACCAGGAATGGTTTATTTTCACATATCAATATTCTCCTGGGATCTACCCTCGGCTTCCTCCTTTGGGAAAATCAACCACAAACACAGGGTTGTTTTACACATATAACCTAACGCCATTCAGCTGTAACTGAACATGATTTATTTTAGCCTCTCCACCATCCAACACACAGATGTTTTCTGAAACTTGACATTGGGAAAACTGAAGCTCTTGTCTTTGGAGCCCTTTATAAACTTCACTCCCAGCCACTGACATCACTCTCTCAGGGATCTGCCTGAAGCTGAACTAGACAGGTCATGACCATGATGCTAGTTGTCCTCAAGACAGATCATATTCATCCTCCATTACTAAGACCTCCCACATCCAATCCCACAACATCGTTGGTAAACCCAAACTCAGCCTCACCCTTCGCAGAAAGCGTTAAATGTGCCTTTTTGAGGAATGTACATAGTGGTGAAGATCAAGCTGGGACAAGTGTCCCACCAATAGTCATTGAAAAAAACTTGAGGTTATACAAATGCATGCCTGTGTTTGTCAATTAACATTAAGGGTATGTGCTTCTCTTTATGTCCCCTGACTCCGCTATCTTTAAGAGCCCTATCTAGGTCTCTCTTGAAAGCATCCAGAGAACCTGCCCCACCGCCCTCTGGGGCAGAGAATTCCAAAGACTCATAACTCTCTGTAAGAAAAAGTGTTTCCTCGTCTCCCTTCTAAATGGCTTACCCCTTATTCTTCAACAACTTGATTTTAACATTCTCTAGTATGTTCCGTTTTTTTAATTTCTCCATGGTCACAACTATCTCTCTGTAAACACCTTCAGTTGTAGAAATTCTTTATAATATCTATCTACTTACAATTTTAGCCTCTTGATCTCCCTAAGTTTGACAGTTTCACGTTGATGGCTATGCCCTAAGCTGCATGTGCCTCATTCTGGAATCCCTTCCCTTAAACTCACCAGCTTTTTACCTCTTTTCCATCTTTAAGATGCTCCATAACACCAGTACCTTAACTGAAATCATGGTGGTCTGTTTTAATATCTACGGTTCTCATGATTTTCTCATGAAGGATAGATACAAAAGTCAAATTAGCAGAGTTTACAGGGATATGGATGATCAAACTTGCAAGGAATTTGTCTGTGATCAAATGGGAAAAGGGCATATGAGATGACAAAGTAGTGCCCGAAGCCATGACTATGGATGAAGGAGTTTTATTTGAATAGAGAGGTTTACAAAGGACAGGAGGGGATTCAAACCAGAAGTGAGATTAATTGAAATTGAAAATAAAACTAATATTAGAATTTGCTTCATTTGAAAGATGAGGAAGGAAAGTTGGATGGATATTTTTGGGATATTCCTGGCACAGGGTAATAAAAAAACGGGGGATGTAAGGGAGACTCAACAAGGATGGAACAAGGTGAGGTACTTAAAAGAACAGCAGAGTACCAGAGGAGTAAGGGGAGTGATCAAACCTTACTGCCTTTGGATATGTTATAGATAGTTCATCTGGTGGGGTGGTTTCATTTATGGCACATTTTCACAAATTTCTATGCAAGCCAGGTTATGATTGTAAAATCAGTGTGCTCATAGATTTTTAATCTCATATTACAAATTTTGCAGAATGTACTGACATGTACACGTGAGATGCAAGGAGGACAAAATGTTTATAGTCTATTCAAATGTTTGTCAGAGTCTGTTTCAGGACCTCCAGATGTTGGTGTGTCATTCATTGCTGGGCTCAATGATGTTGTCTCATCTTGACTCGCATGAGAAATATTATGTCTTGGTTCTTCTTGAATAATTATGGATTCACTTCAGAAGCCTCTTTGATTTAGCAGTTTTGCTTGCTTTTCTCCCTGACTTTGTGCACTGAGCAAGTCTTCTACGTGGATTCCTTGGGATTTCTCACCAATATTCACAATTCCTCGAACCGTAGGCATCCACTCTTCTCCAATTACCTATCTTCAACCTTCCATGGCGTTTCAATATACTAACCCAATCATACAGACTGTCCCTTTTCTGGGTTGCACGTGCAAGAAGAGCAAGTTTCGCTGTGAATTTAATTTATATTTAATATTTGTTTTATTAACATTTTTAGCAGTCCATGGTGCTTTAGAGACACAGGAAGGGTATAATTAGTGGGACAGAGGTATATTGTTGTATCATTATTATGTGACCTCTGTTGGTCCGGCAAAATGGATAAACCAGCAAGAATCTGGAACCAAGGGTGCCGGATCATCGGCAGTGGACATGTGCCTCCTTCAAAACTATATCTTTGTCTGCAATTTTAGCTTTTTAATTTTTGTGACAAGGATATCATAATTTACTATCTGTAGGGTAGAATTTGTTTTGTTTTTCTTGTTTGCCGTGGTTTCCGCAAAAGGAGGTCTTGACTAGATATCTTACCATAATAATTTGTTAGGATGTACAATCTTCAATGTCATAGTTACACCTCTGCAGTCTTGATGCTGCTATTGTAGGTGTAGCAGAGCTTGCTCCCAATGTGTCCAGCAAAGACTAAAGGTGTTAGTAACTGGTGTGAATAATCTTCCCTGAAGGAACTGGTACAATCTTATAACTCCAAGTCTGAGCAGTAATGAATTCTTCTCTGACAGAACTCTTCACAGGTGATTATCAATTTCAGTCTTCCCATGGTTACTATTCATGACTAATTATTGTAACGTGTACTGCGCTGGAGAGGTGCAAAAGAGGTGCACTGCTTGGTTTCGATCCAATCCAAGACCGCAAGAATTGCAGCGAATTGTGGACGAAGCCCAGACCATATCACAAGCCAACCTCCTTTCTATTGACTCCATTTATACTTCACCTGCCTCGGCAAGGCCAGCTGCATAATCAAGGACAAGTCGCACCCTGACCACTTCCTCTTCTCCCCTCTCCCATCAGGCAAACACACACCACCAGATTCAGGGACAGTTTCTTCCCTTGCAACTGAATCATCCTGCCACAACCAGAGAGCGTTGCTGAACTACTACCCACCTCTTTGGTGAACCTCGGACTATAGTTGATCGGACTTTGCTGGTTTTACCTTGCACTAAACGTTATTCCCTTATCATGTATCTATACACTTTATTCCCTTTGTGAAAAAGTCGCTTCTCGTGTTCCCAATAAATCTTTCCCCTCTCACCTTAAACTATGTCCTCTGGTTTTTGATTCCCTTACTCTGGGTAAAACATTCTGTGCATTTACCCTATCTATTCCCCTCATGATCTGATAAATCTCTATAAGATCACCCTTCACCCTCATGTGCTCCAAGGAATAAAGTCTTAAAGGGCTGTCCCATTGCGGCGACCTATTCTGCCTGTTTAAAAGAGTTTGCACTCGATTCAAACTTGCAGCATGGTCGACACGTGGTCCTAGGATGTCCTATGAGGTTACTGGAACTCTCCTTCATGCTCGAGGGAAGTTCCCAAATACTCGCGGCCTCAGCAAGGTCACGGAAAATGTTTCAGCATGTTGAAAAATTTTCTGCAAGTAAAATTTGGTCGGCATGGTTCTTTTTAACGCGTAGTGCAGTGGAGTGGGGTCGCTATTTAGTTACAGGCTGTCGAGGGCAGCCCTAGGCAATCTCCTTCGCTGACCGGGCATTTTGATTGGCTCATTGGAGTTTTCAGGACCAAAGAAAACCGACTGGTAGGTAAAATGCCCGCTAAACTTTATTATACTGCTTAAATGTGTCTCCACTCCTTCGCCCCCCTTCTCTCCCCTTCTCTCCCCTTCTCTCCCCTTCTCTCCCCTTCTCTCCCCTTCTCTCCCCTTCTCTCCCCTTCTCTCCCCTTCTCTCCCCTTCTCTCCCCCCCCCCCCCCCACTCCGTGCTCTCTAAAGGACTTACCATACACTGTGCTGCCGTCTTTTACCTTCCTTTTCATCGTGGGTCTGAATTTCAGACAGCGCTCCCCCGCTTTCCCTGGCCCCCGCCTTTGCGATGTGTTTGTGTGTGCGCGGTCGGTCGATCCAGCTCGCGGTTTCAAGGCAGACGGTCGATCCAGCTAGAGGTTTTCCAGGCAAGTGCCCTCGAGCTTGAAGGTCGAAGACACTCTTCCTAACTCGTAGATTATGTTGCCGCAGTGAGACAGCCCCTTTAGCCTGCTCAACCTCTTCATGGACATAGTGGGCTGGAGGACTGTTTCTGTGTGGATGACTGTCGACTCCCAAGACTTTGAAGCATTTCAAAAAGGTTTTAGGACATGGTTGAAGATCCAAAAAAGGATTTGCCACAGATCATATATTTTGTTGTTCTTTCCTCCTCTGTCATGTTTTTCTTTTCTTTAATGGTTGATGACGAAGTAGAGTCAATATTTTGGCAAGGTTTAGTAGAGATTTAGCGGAGCATTAATCATGACTGGGGTTCAGTAAACATTTTCGGCTTTTCGCCTCTGATGAAAACCTGAGCTTTCAATTTAATTGGCTGCAGCCAGTTTTCATCTACTCACTGACCTAAATAAATTACTTCCTTCTGCACCAGGGCATTGCCCCTGCCAATTCAGCGTTCAGTCCTTGAAAAGAGAGTATTCTTCATTATCAACTACTTCATTAGAGGTTACTGTGTAATCTCCGCAGAGCCAGATGACTTTATCCACAATAGCAATGACCACAATGGTGCTGCTGAATCATTTTGTAATACTTTTATCAATATCCTCTGTCTTTAAACTTCAGAGATACAGCATGGAAACAGGTTATTCGGCCCACCAAGACCGCGCCAAACGGCGATCACCCCCGTACACTAGCACTATCCTATACACTAGGGGCAGTTTACAATTGTTACCCAAGCCAATTAACCGACAAACCTGTATGGTTTTTGAGTGTGGGAGGAAACCGGAGCACCCAGAAAGCCATGTGGTCGCAGGGAAATTGTACAAACACCGTACAGACAGCACCCGTAGTCAGGATCCAACCCAGGTCTCTGGCGCTGTAAGGCAGCAACTCTACTGCTGTGCCACTGTGCTGCCCATGCCACTCTGGTGTGTTCAGATTTTCTTCAATCTGAGCTCTTAATACATAAGATACAGGTCTAGATCTTTCACAGTAGTTGTTCTTTTTCTGTTGGTACATTTCTTGATTGCCATAACTTTAACTACCTGGACCGTGTCCCTTTGCTTTCAACAATGGAATCATCACCCTGCTCTGAACTGGCACTTATGCTGAATGATTCTCTTGACAACACCAGCAGAGCTTTGGACTACTTGCACTTTTTGCAAGATCCCCAAGATCCTGGTATTGCTCCTGTCATTGCTCTTATCTCGTGGCTTCCTATCCAAGAAAATTACTGAGTTGCAATGTCACAAAAAATGTTTTGGAATATCTGTGTAATCGCTTATTGTCTCCCCAGACATCTGATTACAGGTTCCTGGCTTTTAACCTCTGCACTCGCTAACAGCTCTTTGTTGAAACTTGCTTATTATGATATAGAAAGAGGCCACTTGGTCAATTAAGTCCATGTCAATATCCAGCAGAGCAATTGCATTAGTCACGTTCCCTGTGACCGATTCCCCTCTCCCTCTCCCCCTCCCCCCTTTATCTCTCCCTCTCCCCCTCCCTCCTTTATCTCTCCCTCTCCCCCTCCCTCTCTCCCTCCCTCCCTCTCCCCCTCCCTCTCTCTCTGTCTCTCTTTCCCTCTGTCTCTGTCTCTGTCTCTGTCTCTCTCTCTCTCTCCCCTGCCACTAACCTACACTTAGGGTATTTATTCCTGGCCAATATGTGTTCGTGTTGTAGGAGTATACTGGAGGATCTGGGAGGAATTCTCATAGTCATGGGGAGAACCTGCAAACCCCACGTGGGCAGCAGCTGTCAGGATTGAACCTCGGTCACTGGAGCTGTGTGGTAACAGCACTACATCAGCATGCCATTCCAGTTTTGCAACTTCATTAAACGGTATATCGATTGTTCCATTTAAAAATTGCTAACGACGCATTTTTCTGTTGCAAACACATGTGGCCTTGTTCTGAGCACTCTCGCTCTCAACGTCTGCGTCAAATGATGACCTTTTTAACCTGAAAACTCACTCCCATCCATTCAGTTTATGAATCCAGTTGAACTGATTTGGAACTGGACTACCGTGCTGTCTTTCTCTACAACAGTTACCTGATCCTTTTATTTACAACCAATTTGTAGTTGCTGCCTCTTTTCTTGTCATGCTCAAATGTGCACCTCAGACTTTCCAGTTGTGAACTTCCCACATTCACTCTAGCAGCACAGTTACATGGCCACTTGATAACTGTCGGTTTTGACGTCCATCCCATCCTCTTCACCAATGTGTTGAATGTTCTCATACGCCAATGAGATCCATCACTGGATGTACAGTTTGTACAGACTGATGCACGAGACCCAAGGAAACACCCTCTCCCCAAATAAGTGTGTGTAAATTCAGTTTAGAGATACAGCGCGGAAACAGGCCCTTCGGCTCACCGAGTCCGCACCAATCAGCGATCCCCGCACATTAACACTATCCTACACACTAGGGACAACTTACATTTATACCAAGCCAATTAACCTACAAACGTGTACGTCTTTGGAGTGTGAGAGGAAACCGAAGATCTCGGAGAAAACCCACATGGTCACCGGGAGAACGTACAAACACCGTACAGACAGCAACCATAGTCAGGATTGAACCCGGGTCTCTGGCGCTGTAAGGCAGCAAGTCTACTGCTGTGCCACCATGCCACCCACGGTTCTTCGGACTCTTCATAGACTGCCTCTGGGATCTTCTGTAAACATATTTAAAGCTCAGAGACCAAAATAGTCACACGCTACAAACTTTAAAGGAACAACAAAATTAAAATAACAATTGTTGTTTAGTTATATGACATACTACATGTTCTCAGATGGCTCTATTTGCAAGTGAATGAACATCATGAAAGGAAATGGAGAAAGGGATATTCCCAGCAGGCAGAGCTCTGAGACGGAGGGAAAGTTGGTTAACATGGAAAAGATTGATGAGATGAGCTTCTGATGAGCACAGTGATTGGTAAGGTCAACAGGAAAGGAGAAAAGTAGGGATTATTGTTCATAAGTAAGCAATAATTAGTGTTCCATGTCCCCTTTAGAGGTCACTAAGAAATGCTCAGAGGTAGTTACCCGCAGACGGTTCAAGATTGAAGCATTCACAGGAGAGTAGGAAGAGATGAGGGAATAGCAATATAGTTAGGGCTTGAAAGATGCCAAAAGGTGAGGATAAAGTTGGCACAACTGGGAAAGCAAAAGGAGCAAAGTGGAACAAAGGCCCCCTGAGGAGTCCAAAAAAGAGAGCTTGGCGTATTATGCTCAGTTTGGAAATAGTAACTAATTAGTATACCTAGGCTGGATATGGAGAAAATTCAGGTTATATAATAACAGCACAGGCTGGGATTTTTTTTTCAAAACAGAAATTGGGATGATACAAGACTGACACCTGAAATCAGAGCTAAATAAGTAAACAATATTTTAAGCGACATTAAAGATTGGAGAATGTGCAGTTCTCCAATGTACTATTGAATTGGACTTTAACATGCAAAGACTTTGCAAGAGTGTACAGATATTAAAGAATCCAGGTGTGTGTATTAGTCATTTTGTAGGCAATGTCCTTGGATTAGTTTTGATCTTGATGAGAAAGTGCATCAACATTCTACAGCGTGGTCAGGTCTGCTGTTAGTTGGCCTTTTTATCAATTTTGTGCTGAAGAATTTTGTGCAGGATTTCTGTGTACTTTTCATGTGACCATGTTTACTATTTTAACTGCAAATAGTTGAGGAAGCATTAAGTATTATATGTCTTATTAATGACTTAAGACCAACATGTCAGAGAGCAGCTGAACAGATGGAAGCTAAATTCAAAACTGCAGATAACACTGAATAAAAATTACTGATTAATCCTAATATTTGTTTTGATGCATATAATTAATGTGAGTATCAGGTGACTAATGTTTGTGACCTTTGCAATTAAAAGTTTGAAGAATATTGACACTCTTTAATACGCATCTTCCTCCAGATGCTCTCTCCCACTCAGCCTCATTCTCCCTCTGAACTAATCTTTACTGTGCAAGTGAGGGCTTTTCAAGTGGTAAGTGTGAAAAAGATTGTAGTGGTGAAAGGCCACAGGGTAGATAAGGGGGTGAATGCTGGTCTCTGCCACTGCAATGGTGAATCCTAAAGGGTGTGGATATTTCCGCACCCACTCCCAATTTCCTCACCAGTCATCAGGAGATGTTTGTAACATCTCCTTTGGTTCGGAGAGGAACTTGGCAGTGGAAGGGAAATTATCCAGTTCTTGCGGGAAACAGACGCCTGGATCAGACAGAGAGAGGCTCTGCTGAAAGGACATGAGCAACAAGGGTCCTAATTAAAAAACAGAACCACAAAGATAATTTTTGGGGGATTATTACCCAGGCCATCTCTAAATTGCCACAGGTTAAACACGATTTAACACAGAGAAATGTGAGGTGTTGCATATTGGAAAGTCTAACATGGCCATGACCTACACAGTGAATGGTTGGGCTCTGGGAAGTATTGTGGAGCAGAGGGATCTAGCAATACACGTACATAGTTCCTTGAAGGTGGCGTCACAGGTAGATGGGGTGGTCAAAAAGACTTTTGGCACATTGGCCTTTGTCAATCAGAGTATTGAGTATAGAAATTGGGAGGTCATGTTGCAGTCATATACGGTGCTGGTGAGGCCGCATTTGTGTATTGGGTTCAGTTTCTGGCACCATTTTATAGGAAAGATGTTGTTGGAAAAGGTGCAGAGAATATTTACAAGGAAGTTGCCAGGGCTCGAGGGTCTGAGCTATAGGGAGAGGTTGAGTAGGCTGGGGCTCTGTTGCCCAGGGCACAGGAGGATGAGGGGTGATCTTATACAGGTGTATAAAATCATGAGAGGATAGATCGCGTGGATGCATAGAGTCTCTTGCCCAGAGTGGGGGAATCGAGATCCAGAGTGCATAGGTTTATGTTAAGGGGTAAAGATTTTATGGGAATCTGAAGGGTAATATTTTTCACGCAAAGGGTGGTGGGTGTATGGAACGAGCTGCCGGAGTAGGTAGTCAAGGCAGGAACTATTAGATTGTGAAACAACGATTAGACAGATACATGGATAGGACAGGTTTGGAAAGATATGGGGCAAACGCAGTCAATTGGGACTAGTGCAAATGGGACATGTTGGCCAGTGTGGGTAAACTGAGCCAAAGGGCCTGTTTCCACACTGTATGATTCTATGATTCTAAGATTAGGGAACTGAACGGATGGCTCAAAAGTTGGATGTGGGAAAATGAGCTTCAATTCATGGGGTAGCAGCACCATATGTAAGGGCATGGGAAATAGGAGCAGGACTAGCTATGCTGCCTCTCAAGTCTCTCCACCATTCAACAAAACCATCTTTCTCTACACCATTTTTCTACACTATTCCCACATTCCTCGATGATCAGTAACAGGATGGAACAGACTAGTTTAGATCTGGTGATGTGTGATGAGAAGGTTTCATTAATGATATGGTAGTTGAAAGGTCTTTAGAGAATCGTGTTCACAATGTAAGTTTCACATAAAGATTGACAGTGATTTAATTCAATTTGAAAGGAGGATCTTAAATCCAAGTAAAGCACACTATGAAGGTATGAGGTGCAAACTGGCTATGGAACCGTGGAAAACTCCATTCAAAGATATGACCGTAAGAACGCAATGGTTACCACTCAAAGAACTAATACATAGTTTATAAGAAAACAGAACCGACGACAAGAATGGTCCATCCATGACTATCAAGCAAATTGAAATAATATGATTACAAGGAAATTGTATAATAGTCTTGAAATAAATTTGTTGCCAGTGAAATCTGTAAACCAGAGGACACAAAGAATTTCAGAATTCAGCAAAGAAGAACCAAATTATTGAATAAGATAATGAAAATGGAACACAAGAGTTGGTTGGCTATAAACGTAAACACGTAAGGAATTCTATTGATATATTAGAAGGAAAAGATCAGCTGAAATTATTGTGGACCCCTTATAGTCTGAGACCAGATAAATCATACTAGTGAATGAAAAATTACAGAAAAATATATGATGATTATTTTGTGCTTATTTTCAAGAAATCCCCACAAAAAAAAAGAATGATTGCAAGCATTAAAAAAGTACAAACGTGCACACAGATTTGTCCTCTTAAATTATCTCCCCTTTTTCTGCCTGAATCTACAGAAATGTCTTATATATTTAACTAGACCATATTTTAAAAAAACCTTAAATTATATTTATAAAAAATGTGCATCAGAATTCCAATATAATGCAAATCCTTCTATGAGAATGCAGTTTAAAAAAAATATGAAATTTTCCCCATTTGGTCCACTCTACATGGGAACACCTTTCTCGTTCAGTATAGACAGCTACAATCTCACAAGCACAGTTGCTGTGTGCCAATCAATTCCAATTCAATAACTGCATTCCATGATTAAAAATGTCACTTTCCATCTTCCCCAACGATGCGAAATGTTGCATGGGCATGAAACCCCTCCTGTACAATATTAGTATTATAATCAATGAAATTCATCATCCACCTGAGTACTGTTTTAGACAGTCTTGATACATGTAGTTGAGTCTGCAGGAATAATGAAAGTGTGACTAACCAGCTTCATTATTGCAGCATCTCACTTGTACACGTTATCAACCCATGAGGTAGATTACTAGTAATATTGGATTGTTTGTTCAGATCCCAAGTTGGAGCACAATTCTCTTAGTGAGTGACAGATAGACTTCAAATATAGAAGGTTGTGGTCGTACAAGCCATACTGACAGGATGAGAAGGGATCAGTTCATAAAACCTTTCCCACCTCCAGAAACATGACTCTGAGAGTGGTATTAATGATGTAGTCATCCGTGGCATACAAACTATCTGCTCCTTTCCTTGCAAGTAGGTTACTTGATAACCTTTTTATCTGGCCTTCAGGTAGGGTGCAGCAATCGTTCGAGAGAATATGTGCCCGAAGGCTGGATCCTATCTTCAATACATAATCCAAGCACAGAAGCGGCAGCTTGATCTATCACTATGCAAGCTGCATTCGGACTACATTTTGAAATCCTGGCACAGGATGCCTTACAAGAGATATAGCAACAAAAAAATCCTCAATTCAGATATTGTGTACATGACATCATTACAGTAGATGAAACTAGAAATGACTACTGAATACTCGCAGGCTGAGCAAAATAGCATATTGACCAGGGGCTTTTCTTTTTCTTGGGTCTGCATTCTCTGAAATGGCACTGAGAACGAATCCCGTTCCATCTCTTTTATGAAGAAACCTATGCATAATGCATAGATGTAGCATTAACCAGAGAATCCAACGAATAAGAACATAACTTCAAATATTATCATTTTTTCCCCTTTCAGCAACAATATTTCATCTAAAGAAACTTTGTGGGAATGAAACCTGATTTGTTTTCTATTAATAAATACAACCGTTGCATGTGAGGAAACATTCACAGTCCCAGAATTATTACAGTGAAATTGAATCATTCATATGCATTGCACTGCAGTCCAGAGGTCCTTGAATATCGTTGATACCCAGATAATATCCCCCCCCCCCCCCATCAATATTCTCACTCCCAGTCCATACAACCACTTTATCTTTCGCTGTGCAGCAAATTATTTATGGGGAAATAATGGCAGCATGCCAGTACATAACATCACAACAAAAGCCTTTATTTAAAAGTATGACAAATCCACAGGAGAGCTCAATGAGGGGGTAATTGTATTTAGCAAAAGATAGGAGAGCTTTACTTACCCCTGCGATTTTCAGCCTCTTGTCTTGCCTGTCTGATGTGTGTACACACACTGTCTATCAGTGCTGCCTTGTCCTTCACAGCAGCATCATTGCTGGCCGGGGGAGGAAGCCAGGATCACTGCGGCGCTGTATGTCAATGACTGATCCCAGCAGCTAGCAGCACTCCTCCCATTCCCTGCTTCTCCCACAATGATGTGTACGGGTGTGATTTAATCTGTGTGCACTGGGCAGGCTGTTGTGTGTGTGCGTGTGTGTGCGTGTGTGTGCGTGTGTGTGTGTGTGTGTGTTTAGAAGGGAGGGGGAGGGAGGGGTGTTATAGTGTCGTAGGTGGGTTATAAGGGTTGGGGGTGGGGACGCAGTTCCGCGCCAGTGCCAGCAACAGAGTTGATATTCCTTTTGACAGGAAGGGTTGAACAGCATTTGCATCCTCCCACTTACAGCAGCACAGCTGATCAGTTTGAGGTACGCGCTGATACAAAGTCAGAGTGGTCCCTGATTGGCTGCCAGCGGAAGATGTTGCCTGGACTGCCATTACTGGCAGCAAATCATTTTGCTCTCTGCTCCATGGCTGTTCAGAGGAAAGGGGAGGGGAGGGGGGGGGGTTAGAGATATATTTTATATTATTATTTATTTCCTTTATTAATTAGACGCATATTATGCCTTAACCACCAACGGAAACATGGAATACGTCTTGATCTCTTCTATAATCAAAAGGTACAATGAATTTAAGCATCAGTTTTAAAGCTCAGCTTGTCCAGAAGTCGTCGGCTCTTTATCTGAATGGTGCAGTGTGCACTAGCATCCTCACACACTGCAAGCAGAGCAGGCATTCCAGTAATGCGGAGAAACACAAAGCTGTATCTGTTAGAAGCTCACTGCCAGCATGAGGGATATTATTATCAATTTTTCTATGTATTGGCCTAATTCCACCTAATTATAGTGCGTGTTTCGTTCCACTGGATCTTGGCCAGTGCAACAAATGGTTGATATATATACGCTGATGAAAACATTTTGCTTTTATAAATAAAAATGCTTCTCATAATTACCATTGATATTTTTCTGACTTCCCTGATATGAGAGTAAAATTACAATGGGGTACAGAGGTAGCCTCGTGGTTAAAATACTTGGTTCGTAATTTGAGGATGTGAATTAAAATCTTACTTTGGCACGGTGGAATTTAAATTATGTTAATTATCTGGAAGTCATCAGCAATAATAACCATAAAATTTCCATATTTTGTAAAAAAAAAAGCCCAGCTGGATGCATTTGCATCCTCACACTCTACAATCTGTCTTCCTTACCTGGTTTGGCCGATATGTGACTTCAGACACACCAAAGTCAGTTTTACCAGATTTGCTACAGTGAAGTGTAAAAATGGACGAACCTCCCAGCATCTAACAAGGCACTGGAATTGGCAAAGTCTTCTGCATAGTTCTTGTCCCCAAGAGCAAGTGCAATTAAGATTCATTAAGCTACTTCCAATAATAGTAGTTTTTCCACACGAGAATTAATATAATTACTCGTGTGTTCTTTGGAGTTAGGAAGAATGACAGGAGATCTCACTGCAACATACAACATTTTGACAGGGATCAGCAAGGGAGGATGTTTTCTCGAGATGAGTTACAGAGAAAGGTCATTTCGAACTGAGATGAGACGATATACCTCCATTCAAAAGGTGGTAAACCTTTGGATTTCTCTAGCTTGGAGAACCGTGTAGGTGCAGTCATTTAATTAATATTTAACATAAATCAATACATTTCTAGGTATCATGGGATATGGGCATAATGTAGGAAAATGACATTAAGGCATGACCATGGGTAATGGTGGAGCAGGCATGGAAAAGGTCTAATCATAGATACATAGGTACATAGATACATAGAAAATAGGTGCAAGAGTAGGCATTTCGGCCCTTCGAGCCAGCTATCACTATTCAATGTGATCATGGCTGATCATCCATAATCAGTACCCCATTCCTGCCTTCTCTCCATACTCCTTGATTCCGCTAGCCCTATGAGCTCTATCTAACTGAATGCATCCAGTGAATTGACCTCCACTGCCTTCTGAGACAGAGAATTCCACAAATTCACAACTCTCTGTGTGAAAATGTTTTTCCTCACCTCAGTTCTAAATGGCCTACCCCTTATTCTTATACTGTGGCCCCTGGTTCTGGACTCCCCCAACATCGGGAACATGTTTCCTGCATCTAGTTAATCCCTTAATAATTTTATATGTTTCTATAAGATACCTTCTCATCATTCTAGATTCCAGTGAATACAAGCCCAATTGTTTCATTCTTTCATCAAATGACAGTGCCGCCATCCCGGGAATTAACCATCGTGAACCTACGCTGCACTCCCTCAATAGCAAGAATGTCCTTCCTGAAATTCCTGCACCTGACCATTATATTCTTACGTTATTACAAGCATCTGAGGCCACCCATCAATTTTGTGAGACTGACAGATTGGTTAAACAATAGCCTGCCATAGTTATGCTAATAGATTTGAGCATCATAGGTCCAAAGCAAATTCGGTCTCTCCAAAAATGAATGAATAAAAAAAATATTCTGAGAATAGATTTAACTCAGCAAATACATAAGATCACTAATGTGAATATTACCATTTTCTTTGCATCGATCATTTGTAAGTGCCGCTGTAACTCAGGTGGAATATGGGGAAGGTGTTGAGGTAATAATGCCGTCTGGGTTTTTTTTTTTTTTTTTTTTTAATTTTAATTTTTTTTTTAATCGAAAAGGACAATTTAATCTTTTGTAGATATTTATAACCTAAAGACAATTTTATCTTTCAATCCATTAACATATAATTAAAAAGACATTGTGCTGTGTACCAATCAGGCTGTATTTTGGCACCTTCCTCCCGTGCTTCCTCCCGGTCTCTTGTGCCCTTCTGCTCATTATTGCTTTTTATTTATTTATTTTTTTAATTTTTATTTATTAGAAGTGAGTACAATGCATTGGTACAAAAATTATGTTAACATATTACATTCTTACATTGAGCGTGAGTGAAAAACAGATAAAGAAAAAGTGAAAGAGAAGGAATAAGTGAAGAAGGAAAGCAGGAGGGAGATTATTCAATCGCCACAATGAGATGATTTTTTTAATATTCTAAATCATCTTTCACCCATACCTGAAACTTTTAGTTTTCATGATACTATGTCACCACATGAATCCAAGAAATCAATAAATGGGGACCAACTCATTAAGAATTGGTCTTGTTTGTCTATTAGGAGGAGTCTCATTTCTTCCAAATGTGCTGTGTCCAGCATATTACTAATCCACATTTTAAATGTTGGTATATTAGCATTTTTCCGAAATTTAAGTATAAGTTTTTTTGCTGTTATTAACCCATAATTGAAAAATGAGTTTTGGTGTGTACTTAATTTGTTCCCATCTCCACTTACTCCAAATATAATCATTTCAGTATTAGGTTCCATTTTTGTCTTAAATAGCTTTGAGAATATATCAAATATGTCACACCAACATTTATAAAGTTTTGTACAAGAGACAAATGAGTGCGTAATATTGGCATTTTGAGAAAGACATTTATCACAAATGGGAGAAATATTTGGATAAAATGTATTCAACCTAGTTTTGGAATAATATAATCTATGTAATATTTTAAATTGAATTAAATTATGTCAAGCGTTAATCGAACATTTATGTATATGTATCAAATATTTTTCCCGTTTCTTTTGAGATTTTTATCATTAATTTTTTTCCCAGACTTCTCTAATTGCCTCTGTTGATGGTAATTCTATGTTTAAAATACTGTTATACAAGTATGATATTAATTTTTTGACTCCACCTTGATATTCATTACTTCTTCCAGTGGGTCTAAAATTATACTTTGGAATCTTGGTATATATTTCTTCATAAAGTCACATACCTGTAGGTATTTAAAATATTGATTGTTATTCAATTTAAATTTTGATTTTAGTTGTAGAAATGAAAATAAATTTTCCAATTCATACAAATCACCTACCTTTTTAATTCCCACATTTTCCCATTGTTTATATGTTTTATCCATACCAGATGGTTTAAATACTGGGTTATTCACTATTGGTGTTAGCACTGATAAATGTCTTAATCTGGGTTAAGTGCTCTTCTTTTTCTTTTGATTAGTGGAACTTTGAATTTATATTAGCTGCACCACAAAGAATAAGTGAAAATTCAAGTTATGTTTGAATAGCTCAAAGGTCCAACTGTTTTTCATATATTAATTTCCATTAATATTCTCACGGGGTGATATCATTCCACATACAATCCTCTTTTTGCAGCATTATAGGGATTTTAGACCCAAGAACATTTGGTGAGCAGTCTGGGGACAATTCGATCCTCTCAACAAATCACTGGTTTCAAACAGGTAAGTGCATTCTGTGTCCCCCCCCCCCCCTCCACACACACACACACACTGAATTGAGTTCCCCGTCACTCAATATGTCATAGAAAATACCTGAGGCCCAGGCCCTGATTCTCTGACTCTCTGATGCCTTGTGCTCCCAATCCTTCAGTGTTTATAACCCCCCCCCCCCCTCCCCCCATATCCCAGGCTCTTACCTCCCTGCCCACACATCTCCCGTCTACCCAAGACAACAAACCCTCGAGGAATCCCATCCTTCCTGACCCAATATCAAAGAATGATCCTGGATGTTCTTTCTCATTCCTCATTCAGTTATCAGATGTGATCCTCAGTGCCCATCCCCAATGTTTGGCGGCAGTCATTCAGCCAAATGCAATTTTATCATGCATGTAAAGATGGGAATTTAGTAGTGAGTCAATTTGTGTGCTTTGATATCTTTCTAAAATTAAGTTTTGTGTTTTGCAGTTAAGGTTTAACTTGACTTTCAATTCTAGTAAACTTTAACAGTGCATCTTATATAACACCAGGCAAATAGTAAACAACTGCCTGTCAGTGACATGTTAGCAGATAATTATATAGTCAGCTGCAACTAATTACTGGAATAGAATTAAGTATCATCAGACGAGTTAGTACTTGGGGAAATTTGGGAGTGTTTTTGAAGATGTCTAAAAACTTTTACTGACACCAAGGGTGGTCACACAGAATATGTGTGTTTTCATTTGAGTACAAATTCAACCAAGTGCAGAGTTTATGAATTTGATGAGATGAGAATATGGTGAACTAAGAGAAACTAGCAATGAATGGTATTAATAAACAAATAACAATTATTTAACTCAATAAGTGAAGTGCTCCAGCCAGAGTTGATTTGAAGAAAGAGATACATTTTAGTTCTTATTCGAGTAAGCAGAAAAATTGGAGCACTTTTCAGCACTATTGAAATCTTAATCCATCACATGATGGGAATACTGCTGGAAATAATAGTCATTATTGTCTATTCCTACTTGGCCTCGAACTGAGGAGGCAAATTAACTGTCGATCTCTTCTGTGGTCGAGAATCATATTGTCCAGACTGGGCATGGATGCTATATTTCTTCCCATTAAGCACTTTAGTGAACCAGTTAGACCTTTACAACAATCATGTCAGTTCACCATCACGATTACCAGGATTATCCTTAATTCTAGATTTATTTATTGTGATTTATATTCCTCAGTTGCCACATTAGGATGTGTATTTGATTCTCCGGATCAGAGTTCCTGGTCCAGGACTCTGACTGTTGGTCCAGGAACTAAGCTGCTAGGATGCTATATCCGTATGGGATATCTAAGGTATGTCAAGCATCTTTGATAATTAACTACGCTACAATTGCGGTCAACTGGAAGAACTGGATTTTGAACTCTGGTCTATGAGCATCGGTTAGCGTGCTTTTGGAAGAATCGGTGTTACATGGATACAGGAGGTGGTCATTTCACAGCATAGGGTAGAATGGAAATGGGTGTCAACCAGACCACTCCAGAGGATCAGACAAGTAATGTCAGGAGTCAGGACAGAATGTGAATGTGTCATGTTCTCTGACTGGTTATTGCATCTCAGCAATGCTGAAGGTTTTTTCAAGAGAAGCAGCGATGGGACTGTGCTGATGCAGTCTTATGCAGCAGCAGTAGAGAGGAGAAGAAGTGCCATGTTGATGGGGATCCAATTGATGGAAGATGGAGGGATATTGTGCAAGTAGATGATTGCGTAGCCACAAATGTGAGCCCAGGGTGGTATGTAATCTAGATCTGTCCCAGTGATTGAGACAGAAAGGATGATCTATTGCAGGAGGTTTACATAGAGTTAGCAAGGAGGTTAAAAGCAACACCTTTGAGACCCATGAAGGTCGAGGAACATATAGATAAGATTACAGCAAAGCAAGTTTGAATAGATACTTGTGTCTCAATACTTCAGAATGCATGTGAGATATAGAAAGAAGATAGACACAAGCTGGAGTAACTCAGCGGGACAGGCAGCATCTCTGGAGAGAATAAATGGGTATAGTTGTGAAGTTAAAAGGGAAATTAGGAAGACAAAGATCATGCATAGAATTGGAAACGGAACAACAACCAAAACTGGTTGACCATGTTTTGGTCATCCTTGTGAATGTTAATTAATTGTTTGATGATGTTATTTTGAAACAGGTTAGGATAAAAAGAAGATATTCAGTATAGTTGCGACATTGGGAGGACATTGGGAGGACATCTGTTGGGAGGTTATGGTCAGTTTTGATTTCCATTTTAGTTTAGTTTTAGTTTAGAGACACAGCGCGGAAACAGGCCCTTCGGCCCACCGAGTCTGCACCGACCAGCAATCACCGAGTCTGCACTGACCATCAATATACCAAGCCAATTAACCTACATACCTGTATGTCTTTGGAGTGTGGGAGGAAACCGAAGATCTGAAAACCAAAAACCCACAAGGTCACGGGGGAGAACATACAAACTCCGCACCTGTAGTCGGGATCGAACCCGGGTCTCAGGCGCTGTAAGCAACTCTACTGCTGCGTCAACGTGGCAAATATATTAATTCTGAGGCAAGGAGCCAAAATTGCATTTGCAGTACCTCAGGTGTCATCTCACCAATCCCTGTATATTTGTAGCATGACATATTTGCTCCTGTACTCAAATCATCTTGTTTATCATTTGCCGCCTTAATTTTTGCTGGATCTCCCTCGTTGCTTTCAGTGTCTGGTGTGGAAGGACACCCAGATATCTTTGCACGTCAGTGTTCTCCAATCTAACACTATTTTAGTAATACTCTGCTTTTCTGTTCTCCCTACAGAGGGGATAATTTCACATTTATCTACGTGATTTTGTCCTGCCATGTATTTATCCGCTCACTCAACTTGTCAAAGTCACTTTGAAGTCTCTGTGTCCTGTTCACAACCAACCATTCCACTTAATTTTGAATCATCAGCAAACTTTGAAATATTGCATTTAATTTCCTCGCCCAAATCATTGATATACCTGTGAATAATTTGGACCCAGATGCTTGTGGTACCCTTCTAGTCAACATCTGCCATTCGGAGCAAGATCCATTATTTTACTTTATTTCCTGTCTGGCAACCAATTTTTGATCCACATTAGTATATTACCTCCAAACCATTAAATACCTAAAAAAAAGCAGAAACACCTTCATTGATTCTCCCCGATGTCTTTGACCATCTAGGTCCTCAAAAAGCAACAGTAGATTTGTCAAACACATTTTTCCAATTAAATGCTTTATAAAAGTCTCAACCATCTTTTGTGCAACTGATATTAGGCTAACCAGGCTGTAGTTCCCTGGCTTCTTTCTCCTTTCTCTAATAAAATAGTACTGTTACATTTGCCACTCTCCAACCTGCCAGAACTGTAACAGAATCTGTAGAATTTTGGAAGATGACAACTAATCCATCCACTATTTCCACAACGACCTATTTTCATATTCTGTTTTGTAGTTTTTCAGGCCCTGGGGATATATTAGCTTTTAGTCACATTGATTTTTCCAGCACTCCTTTTTTAACTGATACTTCTTCTTCTTATCGAACCCACACACAAGATTAGAAGTTGTTCAGCCAGAGCTGAACACACGTCTCGGCTTCTGCATACAATGGTGTCTGTCTTCCGCTTCTTGTGCGTGGTGGTGGAAAGATTGGTGAAAACAAGGCCGTAACGTGCACCCTCTTTCCTTGACCCCAACTGATACTAATTGACATTAATTGGTCTTTTTCATTGGATTCTCCACCATGTCTGGCAAGTTATTTGTGTCCTCTTCTATAAAAATGAAACAAAAAAATCTGTTTAATTGTCCAAATGGCAGGCACCTGCGTTCGTCTTCACAAATCTTTTTTTTATTTTACATTTTCTAAAAGATTTTGCAGTCCCCTTTTATGTTTCTTGCAAATTTATTCTGATGTTAGATTTTCACTCAATTAAATTTGTAGTCCTTTTTTGATCACTAAGTTGGGCCAAAAGGCTTGTTTCCACATTGTAGACTCTATGACTAAACTGCTTCCAAACCTAAATCTTGTTCCCATTTCCGGTGGTTTTACATACCTACCTTTTTGTAGATGGAGGGAATTTGAAATGTCAGGAGGTGAGGCACTGTAGTATAGGTAACCTCAGATCTAATGCGTCTGATCTAGTTACATTTCTGGGGTTGATGATAACCTATCCCCAGGGTGTTAATTGTTGGCTTTTAAATTATATATTTTTTAAATTAAATATCACAGTGAACATATTGCATCCCTTCTTGTTGGTGATGTTCAGTAACTATCCAGTGCTTGGCTGCTGGGACTGTTCCTTGCCGTGCTGAATGTCTGCAGAAATGCCACAAGCAGGGATGGATGACATATCAGACTACAATGGGGGGGGGGGATCCAAAGAAGCCAATTTTCTTGTGAAAGAAAATTATTTTGGTACAAAGAGCATCTACTTTAACACTGCGCCTAACATTGTGTGACAGGTCTCCGAGAATGTATGACTGTCATAACTGGTCGGGGAAAGCTCTTTAAGATGTGAAGAAATCAAAGTTGCTGCAGGCAAGAGTGCAAATAACAATGCGTCTCAATTTGATTTTGTTTGTTTTTAAACAGTGGCAAATATTTGTATTTTATCATCTTTTGTCCTTGTCTTAATTGAACATTTAAAAAAATTAATTACTTTGATGTTTTAAACGGAAATCAAATTTAATTTTTGATTCATATGATACATTAATAAATCTGCATTCAGATCAGCAGATACACCAGGATGCAATGAAAATCCTTTTTGCATGAAGCTTTCGCATGAAGTTGGCTCGGCGGCATTTGCACGCTCTCCCTGGACTGCGTGGGTTTCCTCCAGGTGCTCCAACTTCATCCCACATTCCATAGACAGGGTGGTAGATTGGCTGACTACTGTAAATTAGTTCTAGATTCGTTTATTGTCCCGTGTACCGAGATACAATGAAAAGCTTTTGTTGCGTGTTAACCAGTCAGCGGAATGGCAATCTATGTTTCTATGTTTCTATATGATTACAATCGAGCCGTTCTAGTTCAGGTGGGTGGCAGGAGCAGTTGTGGGGCATGTGCAAGAGGATAGATTACAGGAAAAAAACATAAATGGGGGACAGGGTTGATAGAATTGTTCTGAGAGTCGGCTTGGACTCTGATAAAATAAGGAAGAACGGTTCACTAATCATTATCTAATGAGTTCTTCTCTGCTTGACACTTCTCTCTGTGGTTGTAGCTATGTTCAGCTCTGTTCTATCTTGTTAACTCTATTTACAGGAAGTTAATTAGTACATTCACTCTCCCCACGTAAACTGAGCCTACAGTGAAAAGTGTTAACAATTGTTCCAAATGAAAATATTTTGTTAAGAATATTTGAACTTATTCTTTATCTTTATTTAGCAATAAACTTTATTTTGACTTGTAACTGCGCTACTTATTGGAAAATTCAAGAAAGCCGGTGAAGGGATAAAAACAATATTTGGAATGATTTATTAGGTTATATCCTTTCTTTTAGTGATTTAAAACAATTCAAAACATACTTTACTCAGAAAAATAATTCAATTATTGATAATGCATAGCATTCAAATCAACATTTAAATCACAAGCCACGTTATCCCAATTAGTTAAAACCAGCACATTACTTATATACAACTTTTGAACAAAGTTTTTAGAACAAATTCCAACAGTTCAGTGTGCAAGGACATGCGGATCTAAATGCTGCCACTTCTCTTTGAGAGGCGTGTGTGGCAATAACTTCAGCTTGCTCCCTAGTACGCATCAATGGACCCTAGAGTGGGTCAATCTGCAACATTTGGTTATGAGCAACATCAACAGAGAAGAGGTCATCTTTCACTGCGTTAATGCTGTGGCAACAGCAGCTGATATATGTGACAATATTCTTCTTTGGCAATACCTAGAGGCCGAGTGCCGTTTGCTTTTCCTCGGGTTTTGTGGGCTCTATGAGGTGGCCGATGAGGCCAAAGTGAGAACCAGTGAGAACATGTGGGCATAAAAAGGCTGACAGGCCTGGCGGGTATAGAGATTGTCAGGTGATATGCTTCTTAAGCTATTTATGCAGAGCTTCTGTGTGCTCTCAATACATGGCCTTGTGATTCTCAATACCAACCTGAATGTTCCTTCTCCACTTTGAGCAGTTATGAGTCAGATGTTCCCAGGTTTCAGTGGGGTTGATGCATTTCTTCAGGAAAGCTTTGAAACTTGAATCTTTCCCTCCATCCATCTGGTAATCTCTTACCATGACAGTTCAGAGTAGAGAGTCGGACACTGAAGTCTTGTATGCCAATGACATGGCCAACGCAATGTAGCTGGCTGAGAGAAACTAGGGCCAGTTTCTGTGGTTTAATAATAATAATAATAATACATTTTATTTATGGGCGCCTTTCAAGAGTCTCAAGGACACCTTACAAAAATTGAGCATGTATAGGAAAAACATGTAAGGGGAATGAAATAAATAGTAGAGACATGACTAGTACACAAAGTAAAGACAGAATTCAATACAAAACACAGCATGAGGCAATTAATGCACAGATGAAAAGGGACGGGGACGTGGGACTAAGGATAGGCAGAGGTGAAGAGATGGGTCTTGAGGCGGGACTGGAAGATGGGGAGGGACACGGAATTGCGGATCAGTTGGGGGAGGGAGTTCCAGAGCCTGGGAGCTGCCCTGGAGAAGGCTCTGTCCCCAAAACTGCGGAGGTTGGACTTGTGGATGGAGAGGAGACCGGCTGATGTGGATCTGAGGGACCGTGAGGGTTGGTAGGGGGAGAGGAGGTCAGTGAGATATGTGGGGGCCAGATGGTGGAGGGCTTTGTAGGTGAGGACCAGGATTTTGTAGGTGATCCGGTGGGAGATGGGAAGCCAGTGAAGTTTTTTGAGGACTGGAGTGATGTGATGCCAGGATTTGGTGTGGGTGATGAGTCGGGCGGCTGCGTTCTGGACCAGTTGGAGTCGGTTGATGTAGGTGGAGCTGATGCCAAGGAGAAGTGAGTTGCAATAGTCCAGTCGGGAGGAGATGAAGGCATGGATGAGTCTTTCAGCAGCAGGCGGTGTGAGAGAGGGTCTGAGTTTGGCGATGTTGCGGAGATGAAAGAAGGAGGTTTTAATGACATGGCGGATGTGAGGCTCAAGGGAGAGGGTGGAATCAAAGATCACGCCAAGGTTGCGGGCCTGGGGAGATGGGGAGACAGTGGTGCCGTCGATGGTGAGAGTGGGGTTATTGATTTTGCTGAGTGTGGCTTTGGAGTCTATGAGGAGGAATTCTGTCTTATCGCTGTTGAGTTTGAAGAAATTATGTTGCATCCAGGTTTTTATAGCTGACAAACAGGAGTTGATATGGGAGAGGGGGGGGTTGTGGGGGGATTTGGTGCCAAGGTAAATCTGGGTGTCATCTGCAAATTGAGAAGGAGAAGGTTAAATCGGAAGTGTCAGTGATGCCGTTGAACAAAGGGGACTATGAAGGCATGAGATTGGAGCTGGCCAAGTTAGGCTGGAAAGGGATACTAGCAGGATTGACGGTGGAACAGCAATGGCAGGAATATCTGGATATAATCCAGAAGACGCAGGATCATTTCATTCCAAAAAGGAAGAAAGATTCTAAGGGGAGTAGGAGGAAACTGTGGCTGCAAGAGAAGTTAGGGATAGAATAAAACTAAAAGAAAAGATGTATAACACAGCAAAGATGTATAACACAGCCGGAAGCCATTGGGAAACTTTCATAGGACAACAGAAGGAAACAAAACGGGCAATATGGGCTGAAAAGATGAAGTACGAGGGGAAGCTGGCCAGGAATATAAAGAAGGACAGTAAAAGCTTCTTTCGATATGTTAAGGGAAAAAGAATAGCAAAGTCAAATGTGGGTCCCTTGAAGGCAGACACGGGTGAAATTATTATGGGGAACAAGGAAATGGCAGAAGAGTTGAACAGGTACTTCGGATATGTCTTCACTAAGGAAGACACAAACAATCTCCCAGATGTACTGGAGGACAGAGGATCTGAGGGGGTCGAGGGACTGAAAGAAATTTTCATTCGGCGAGAAATAGTATTGGGTAGGCTAATGGGACTGAAGGATGATAAATCGCCTGGGCCTGATTGTCTGCATCCCAGGGTCCTCAGGGAGGTGGCTCTAGAAATAGTGGACGCATGGGTGATCATTTTCCAATAGATTCAGGATCAGTTCCTGAGAATAGCTAATGTTATCCAACTTTTCAAGAAAGGAGCGAGAGAGAAAACGGGGAATTACAGACCAGTTAGCCTGACTTCGGTGGTGGGAAAGATGCTGGAGTCAATTATTAAAGAGGTAATAATGGGGCATTTGGATAGCAGTAAAAGGATTAATCCAAGTCAGCATGGATTTATGAAAGGAAAATCATGCTAGACTAATCTTCTGGAATTTATTGAGGATGTGACAAGTAAAACGGATGAAGGGGCCTTTGATAAGGTCCTGCATGGGAGACTGGTGACGAAAATTAGAGCACATGGTATTGGGGGTAGGGTGTTGACGTGGATAGAAAATTGGTTGGCAGACAGGAAGCAAAGAGTAGGAGTGAACGGGTCCTTCTCAGAATGGCAGGCAGTGCGAGTGGAGTGCGCAAGGCTCGGTGTTGGGGCCGCAACTGTTTACCATATATATTAATGATTTGGAAGAGGGAATTAGGAGCAACACGAGCAAGTTTGCAGATGACACAAAGCTGAGTGGTAGTGTGAACTGTGAAGAGGATGTTAGGAGGTTGCAGGGTGACGTGGACAGGTTGAGTGAATGGGCAGATGCATGGCAGATGCAGTATAATATAGATAAATGTGAGGTTATCCACTTTGGTGGCAAAAACAAGGGGGCAGATTATTATCTCAATGGGGTTAGGTTAGGTAAGGGGGAGGTACAGCGAGACCTGGGCGTCCTTGTACACCGGTCACTGAAAGTTGGCGTGCAGGTACAGCAGGCAGTGAAGAAAGCTAATGGAATGTTGGCCTTCATAACAAGAGGATTTCAGTAGGAGTTGAGAGGTTCTTCTGGAGTTGTATATAGGGCTCTGGTAAGACCACATCTGGAGTATTGCATACAGTTTTGGTCTCCTATTTTGAGAAAGGACCATTGTGATTGAGGCAGTGCAGCGTACGTTCACGAGATTGATCCCTGGGATGGCGGGACTGTCATATGAGGAAAGATTGAAAAGATTAGGCTTGTATTCACTGGAGTTTAGAAGGATGAGGGGGATCTTAAAGAAACATATAAAATTATAAAAGGACTTGACAAGCTAGATGCAGGAAAAATGTTCCCAATGTTGGGTTAGTCCAGAACCAGGGGCCACAGTCTTAGAATAAAGGGGAGGCCATTTGATACTGAGGTGAGAAAAGAGAGTTGTGAATTTGTGGAATTCCCTGCCACAGAGGGCAGTGGAGGCCAAATCACTGGATGGATTTAAGTGAGAGTTAGATAGAGCTGTAGGGGGCGAGTCGAATCAAGGGATATGGGCAGGCACTCTATTGATTGGGGACAGTCAGCCATGATCACAATGAATGGCAGTGCTGGCTGGAAGGGCCGAATAGCCTCCTCCTGCACCTATTTTCTATGTTTCTATGTTAGGTTTGTGGGCCTGGGAGAGAGCTGATTTGCTTATTCCTCCAGTGGATTTGGTTTGGGAATGCCCCTTGCATCTCTTCCCATATTTTCCTGGCAAAGGAGCTTATGGTGAGAACATGGGAAACAGTATAATTTCCAGTGAAGTTGTCAGTAGGGCAGCATGCAGTGTAGACAATATTCTGATTATAAATAAAATATCTGACAGTGTGGGCCTTTCCCATCACTGACTAAGGAAGACCTTGCAGCTTGTTGGAAAGTTGGTAATGAGACATTCTGACAGATAACTGACAATCTACTCATGGAACTGCCCTACAGGACACACTCTATGTTTGCTTCAGGCCTCTGTTGACAGTTAGTATAGACCATTGATTTGTGATCAAAGGTGTTCTTTTGGATAAGGTATCCTGACAGGCACATGTGGTGCTGAACAGAAGGAATATTTGAGGTAATATGGCCAGACCCATCTTTCACAACACTGGGGACAGATAGCATCCCAGCTTCTAGTAACACATGGTGTTTGCATAACCATAATCTACACACAGTCACACACAAAGGCAGCTTTCAGATTCAGGGCCAAGTTGTTTATATGTCCCTTAGTTTCCTGGAGTTTTATAGGTTAAGGTTCTGTAAACCCCATTTTTGATCTGGTAAAATGTCTTGGCGATTGTGATATTGCTGCCCTGGGTCATGGGCCTTGCCAGTACCAAGTACAGCCACACCGAGAGTACATCACACATGATGAACAGGCTCCTTTCCATGATCATGTGATGTTTTGTCTACTATAACGGATACCCCTTATCTACATATTCCACTCATTTCTTGATGAAAGCCCTGTCTGCTTTATTGCAGCATCTTTAGATAATTGGACCAAACAGTGAAGGAAATAAAGAGTCGGTCTGGCTGGTTGCAAAGAACATTTTTTCACTTTTTCCTGTGAGTGACTCTGGCCCCAGAGATCAGTTTGAACTGGTTGAGGAAGCTGATCAATCTGTGGATTGACAATGTGTCTCAGGAGAAGGCAATGCCTTCAGCCCCCTGTCGGGAGTTTTGCCCTAAAATATACACAAAATGCTGGAGTAAGCGGGACAGGCAGCATCTCTGGATAGAAGGAATGGGTGATGTT
Source organism: Amblyraja radiata (assembly GCF_010909765.2). NCBI lineage: Eukaryota > Metazoa > Chordata > Chondrichthyes > Rajiformes > Rajidae > Amblyraja > Amblyraja radiata. The sequence continues at coordinate 24,722,336 of NC_045980.1, read as the reverse complement.
TCGGGTCGAGACCCTCCTTCAGACTGAGAGTCAGGAGAGAGGGAGATACCGAGATTTGGAAGGATAAGGTGTGAAAAGGAGAGATCAAAGGGGACGAAGTTCAAAGAAAATGTAGAATTAATTATTGTTAGCTGGGGAAGTTGACAACGAGGCAAACAAAGATAACATTTAATGAGGAGGACGGTTAAACTAGTCGGAGAACTAGGATGGAGGTGGGATGAAGAGAGAGGGAAAGCAATGGGTACTTGCAGTTCGAGGTTACCTGAGTGTTGAAAAGTGGAATTGGCTTTTCACTTTTAGCAACCAGTTGCATAGCCAGTTCCTGAAACATCTGAAGAAGGGTCTCGACCCGAAACGTCACCCATTCCTTCTCTCCAGAGATGCTGCCTGTCCCGCTGAGTTACTCCAGCATTTTGTGTCTATCCTAAAACTTCTTGTTTTGTTCTATGGTAATTAGTTATTAATAATCCATCATTAATATGCATACATTACCAAACACAGCTTGGTTTCCTCAGTATATATGTCTAAATCCGGCTCAGTTTTATTGTCCAAGTTGCTAAAATAATCACTTCATCAAAATCTAACCTAAAGGTTATTTACTTTTCACCAGTGATGCATGCATATTTACTGCAGAGATTACTGAAACAAACAAGGCAATATTTCATCTAACAATGATTTTGTCAGCTTATCCGTCGCTTAGAAATAATAATTAACTAAGGCGGCTTCATTGGTGAATTAATAACTAATTAATTACTTGTTAATTAAAATAAATCAACCAGTCTTCAGTCAGATTCATGGATTTATCAATTTTACAGTGTCACATTAAGATAATTAAAATAGTGTATGTTCAATTCTCACTTAGCTTTCATCATAATTATCACCGTGACAAACCAGTTTGAAATCGGGTTTATTTTGGATTTTCTGTTTTTAGTGCATCGCAGTGTTTTATTTAATTTCTCTCTAGTTTTCTCCTCTGGACCTGAAATGGTCCACTCTAGGAAGACTGCAACTCTATGGGCACGTACAAGTGTTAGGCAGAAGTGACATTTTTCACATGCATCTATAGAGGTGGTGTAACTTTACGGCAGGAGGTAGAACAGTACTCCCCAGGAAACGGCTTTGAAGAAATTGGTTTAGAGAACAGTGAAGCAAAAGTTCAGATACATGGTGATGGTGATTAACATCACTTTGTGAATCCAAGTAAGAAGTTTGCTGGGTCATGCAAGGTAACAGGCAAGTCTTGTTTGCATATGCATATGAATAGTGCAATATCATAGAAAAATGCATACAGGCAGATATATATTTTCTATGCAAATCACAGCACTCACATCTATGGCATTTATCCATTCTCTCATCTAACTATTAATTTATGTTCCATGACTCAGGGGCCTGAGATACAAGGAGAAGTTGGGCAGGTTAAGACTTTATTCCTTAAGTGTAGGACACTAAGGGGTGACCTGAAAGTGCTGAAAAATCATGAGGAGCACGTTAGTTGAATGCACAATCTTTTTTCCATAAGGTATGGGAATCAAAATGAGAGGGCATAGCTTGAAGGTGAGAGGAGAAAGATTTAAAAGTTACTTCAGGGGCACTTTTTTCACACAGAGAGTGGGACATATATGGATCGAGCTGCCATAGAAGGTGGTTGAAGCTGATACAATATAAACATTTGGGCAAGTACACGGATACGGAAGCTTTAGAGTGATATGGGACTAACATGGCGAAATAGATACAGCTTTTAAGGGCCTGTCCCACTTGGATGACCTAATCCACGAGTTTAGAAGACCCTAGACGAGTTGAAAAAAATGTCAAGGTCGTGTTGACTCGCCGAAGTAAAAGACCTCCTACGACCTCCAACGACTATGTCTACGACTTCCTATGACTATGTCTACGACCTCTTACAACCCCCCCTCAACCTCAGTCTTCCACACATATTTTAGGTCAAGACCAACTATGACTAGCTATGAGTGGAAAATGATCACATTAAAATTATGTCATGTTTGCATTTTTTTCTCAGACCAGTCACCGACCTACGACTACCTACGACTACTATCACGACCTACTACCACCTACATACGAGTAAAAAGTATCAATTTTTTCCATGTCAACCTTTTTTTTTTACTCGTGGACATTTTTTATCATGCTGGAAAAAATTCCGCGACCTACTTGAGGCCACGAATATGCGAAGACCACTCATGAGCATGAGGAAGAGTTACGAAGACCCCCTACGACCTCGTGGTGACCATGCTGCGAGTAGGAGTCAAGGGAAAACTCGGCAGAGGTCGCCAATTAGGTCGTGAAAGTGGGACAGGGGCTTAAGATGGACATTTAGGACACTTTAAATTTTTCTTTACTAGTTTTCCTAAATATGCTCACCTCTAGTTCTTCTCACCGAGAAGTAGTGTCAAAGTTCAAAACTCAGCAATTACCGTATGCCTTATCAATTGCAAGTTCACCAACGGTGACTGACCCATGTAGCAATTATATGTGGACTTCACCTAATATGGAGGGGCTGCTTCATGAATTCTAAGGAGAACAAGTTTGTGGTGTACAGAGCTCACGGGTAGAGGAGTGTGGAATTTCAACACTACACACCTGCTTGGTTGGAGGGAAAGCAAGTTGGTACCCTAAGCTGCAGCTTCAAAAGCTGCAAATGCAGTCTGTTATCACATTTGTTGCCATATAGTATATGTTGGGGAGGACGAGTGGACATGCCCCATACCCACACCTTCCCCAGCAAACAATTGGGCATTATGGGCTCCACCCTTCCTGAGGTCATCTGTTGCTGGCCCTGATTTGTTTTGACCTTTTCTTGCCTCCAGCTCCCCCCCGACAGAACTCTACTTTCAGTCTAAAGAAGGGTTCTGACCCGAAACATCACGTATTCTTTTTCTCCAGAGATGCTGCCTGACCCGCTGAGCTACTCCAGCATTTTGTATCTGCCCTACTCATTGCTGCTTGACTGTCCCTGACCGTTCAACAACTTCTCTCTCATTCACTCCGAAGTTGACTACAGGAGAATAACTGGCTACTTGACCTAAAATATGATGCCATTTAACATAAAATAACATGGCATTTACTTTATAAAATTACTTTACTAAAAATAACCTACAACCACAAAGGCATGCAGCTACTCCTGAATGTATTCAGGGTGTGTCTGGAATAAACACAGAAAATGTGGAAAGCATTCAGCAGGTGAGACAGTACCTGTGAAAAGAGAAACAAAGGGTTGAAGACCCTTTGTCAGAACTTGAAAAGTGTGAAAACAAGTAAGTTTAAGTTGTGGAGAAGTGGGAAGGAATGGTTTGGGCAAACAGACCATCTTTCTGATAGGGTGAGTTCAGGGTTGCTGTAGGTAGGCAGTCCAAGTTTCAGAGGCATACAGGACGGCAGGTATCATTGTTGCCCAGTAGACCATGAGCAATGTGCCAGATCTGGGATTGCCCCCCCCCCCCCCCCCCCCCATGCTCCCTGCAACTTGATGCTAACTTGCTTCCTCTTCTTTCCCAATTCTGTATCCCCAATTTTATAAATTTTCAGAATGTCTTTGTAAGTCTTTACACTGACAATGTAGAAAGCGCAGGAGGTTTGTTGGCTCGCAGCATGCTATCGAATAGTAATATATGTTCAAGAGTCCCTCTGAAGCACTGAAACTACAATTGTGTAGCAAGGATTGTGCGCTGCATGAAATAGACCACCCTGTGCCTTCTGAGCAATGATTACTCAGAAATAAAATAACCTGAATGAAAGGATGGCCACAATGTTTTTGCAGTATTATTAAGAAATTGACTGGCTTGTTATCTATATGAAACGCAAGCATGCAATTCAACTTTAGATATTATCTGCACTTTACAGCAGACAATTGAATGCTAAAAACGCCCCATTTAAGAATGGGTCAAAATGTGACATTCTTGTTTACCTCGGTGATTCTGAAAGAAAAATTCTTCTTTCATTTCAAAGTAATGGTGCTCATAAATTACAAGGGCTAACATCAATTTGCGAGCTATTATTTATTGACATATGATACCTGTGTGGGGTATTGATGTGGTGAAATGTCAACAGCTGATAAATTGATCCTAAGAGCAAGCAATTAGTCACAGTATTTAACAATTACACCTCTCCCTCTGAATGTCAATGCTTGCTATCAATTTAATCTCTAAATATTGGAGGTGCTCTCTTTGGGTTATGATATGGGAACTAAAAAACTACATGATTACTCAGATAAATAGGTTAGATTCTCATGAGTGTATGTGGAAAAGCTACAATCCTTTAACTTAATGCGTGTTGAGTCTTGGCTGATAAAGACTTTAAGAGCTTGCATTTGTAGTTACTTTTAGTACATCCCAAAGGTGACCATTGTTATAACTTGGGGAAATGCAGCAGACAATTTGGACTCAGCAAGCTTCAACAAACAAAATAAATGTCCAAACGTGGCAACAAGGAACTGCAGATGCTGGTTTACCAAGGAAAGACACAAAATGCTGGGGTAACTCAGCGGGTCAGGCAGCATCCCTGGAAAACATGGACAGTTATTATAATGAGTAAATCAACAACCAGGCTCCATCATACTCCACACATTGCTCATTTTAATTGGGATGAGTCCTGTGAACTTCTCCTGACCATGCCCAATACGTGAAAACAAAACTGAAGGTGTGGCCATAGATCATCAGATTCAGATTCAGATTCAGATTCAATTTTAATTGTCATTGTCAGTGTACAGTACAGAGACAACGAAATGCAGTTAGCATCTCCCTGGAAGAGCGACATAGAATATGATTTCAATAAATAAATCTATTTACATGCATACAGTCATAGTGTTTTTCCTGGTGGGAGGAGTGTCCGGGGGGGGAGGGGTGATTGGCAGTCACCGAGGTACAGTGTTGAGTAGTGTAACAGCCGCAGGGAAGAAGCTGTTCCTGGACCTGCTGGTCCGGCAACGGAGAGACCTGTAGCGCCTCCCGGATGGTAGGAGGGTAAACAGTCTATGGTTGGGGTGAGAGCAGTCCTTGGCGATGCAGAGCGGCCTTCACAGACAACACTTGATTTGGACAGACTCAATGGAGGGGAGCGAGGAACTGGTGATGCGTTGGGCAATTTTCACCACCCTCTGCAGTGCTTTCCGGTCGGAGACAGAGCAGTTGCCATACCATACTGTGATACAGCTGGTAAGGATGCTCTCGATGGTGCAGCAATAGAAGTTCACCAGAATCTGAGGAGACAGATGGACCTTCTTCAGTCTCCTCAGGAAGAAGAGACGCTGGTGAGCCTTCTTGACCAGAGTTGAGGTATTGTGGGTCCAAGAGAGGTCATCGGAGATGTTGACCCCCAGGAACCTGAAGCTGGAAACACATTCCACCTCCGTCCCGTTAATGTGGATGGGGGTGTGCATGCCGCCCCTAGACTTCCTGAAGTCTACAATGAGCTCCTTGGTCTTCTTGGAGTTAAGGGCCAGGTTGTTGTCAGCGCACCATGCTGCTAGGAGCTGGACCTCCTCCCTATAGGCCGACTCATCGTTGTTGCTGATGAGACCAATCACCGTTGTATCATCTGCATACTTGATGATGGTGTTAGAGCCAATAACAACTTGGCACTAAACACCTCCAAGACCAAGGAGCTGATTATTGACTTCAGGAGGTCCCATTCTGGAGAATACGCCCCAATCTCCATTTACGGGGAAAGTGTGGAGAGAGTGTCCAGCTTTAAGTTTCTGGGCACTCACTTTTCAGAAGACCTCACATGGTCCACGAACACCGCCGCGCTGGTCAAGAAGGCACAGCAACGACTGTTCTTCCTGAGGACATTAAAAAAGACTGGTCTGCCCCAACAGCTGCTGACAACGTTCTACCGCTGCACCACAGAGAGCATACTAACGTATGGCATCTCTGTGTGGTATCTCAGCTGCACGGAGGCGGAGAGGAGAGCTCTTCAGCCCGTCGTCAACAGAGCGCAGCGGATCATCGGGACAGAGCTACCAGCCTTGGAGGGCATCTACCACACGCGGTGTCTCAGGAAGGCCCTCAGCATCCATAAGGACTCATCACACCCCTGCCACGGTCTGTTTCAACTACTTCCCTCCGGCAGACGTTACAAGGCCTTCTACGCCCGAACCTCCAGACTCAGGAACAGTTTTATCCCAAGAGCTATAGCGGCTCTGAACCGGCCCTAATGAGTGCCCCCCCACTCACCCCCTTTGGACAGTCTCCCTCAGATGGTCACGTCAATCAATTCAGCTTGCTTATTTATGTATTGTATTTATTTACCTTTCTTGTACATCAGTGGAGCTGCACACTAAATCTCGTTGCACTGACGTGCAATGACAATAAAAGATATTATTATTATTATTATTATTATGTACAGGTGTGCAGTCGTAGGTGAAGAGGGAGTAGAGGAGGGGGCTCAGCACACAGCCCTGTGGAACGCCGGTGTTCAGGGTGAGGGTTGAAGAGGTGTGCTTGTCTAACCTAACAGACTGGGGTCTGTTGGTTAGAAAGTCCAGTATCCAGTTGCAGAGGGAGGGGTCGATGCCCAGGTCACCGAGTTTGGTGATCAGTTTAAAGGGTATAATCGTGTTGAATGCTGAGCTGTAATCGATGAACAGCATTCTTACGTAAGTGTCTCTGTTGTCGAGGTGGGAGAGGGCGGAGTGAAGTGTCGTTGAGATGGCATCCTCCCCTCCGTACTCCTGTTCTTGCGGTAGGCAAATTGATAGGGATCCAATGTGGGGGGTGGGCAGCCTTTGAGGTGTGCCAGGACCAGCCTCTCGAAGCACTTGGTGATGATGGGAGTAAGTGCAACTGGGCGGAAGTCGTTGGGGCTTGCCGCAGTGGAATGTTTTGGCACCGGCACGATGGAGGTGGTTTTAAGGCACGTGGGGACAACTGCTTGGGCAAGTGACAGGTTGAAGATGTCAGTCCAGATGTCTGTCAACTGCGCAGCACAGGCCCTGAGGATGCGCCCGGGGATGCCGTCAGGGCCAGCAGCCTTACGTGCATTAGTCCTACTCAGTGCCACGTACACGTCGTAGGGGGCGAGTGTGAGGGGCTGGTGATCAGCAGGGAGCACAGCCTTGATGGCTATCTCTAGATTGTCCCTGTCATGTGCCTCCACCACTCATTTACTACATTTTTGGGATCACACCTATCATTTGACCCATGTGTTTATGGTTCTGAATCCGCCTCTACCAGAGTTATAATATGATAATCAGAAGAACAGTCCTGGATGGTGTTCTCCCCCTGATATGCAAATAAACTGTTCCCTAACATAATTAAGAAGGAAACCCTTGGTACTAAAGGTTGATTTCAAATATGTAATTGTAACTGTTCTTTGGTTTTTCATGCAGTGGGGAATTTCTGTCTGTGGAAAGAATGCGGCTAAACCCTGTCTGTGATAATGCATAATCCATTTACAGTGTCTTGCATCCAGCAGGAGGCTCAGATTAATGAATACTCACACAGGCAGAAAGCTACGTGTGAGTCAAGATTGAGTGAAATCAAATGGTTTTAACTGGTCAGGAGGTTGGAGCTGTGTGATGCAGTTCAGTCAGGGCCACACTGTGATTAGTGTGTAGCTGCTGGAAGAAAGTAACTAATATCTTGGTGCCTCAGTCTGAAGTTAAGCTTGGCATACTTTTGTTATTCTATAAGTAAATGCCAAGATAGTTAAGTAATTTTTGACAATTTCGTGTGAGACCTGCACAGCTTGCTTTCCATAATTCATCTACTTTCCCTTTCCACCGAGAAACCTTGCCACAATTAACTCTAAATCATGAGCAATCCTTGTGTTGGACCAGACCACACACAGCTGTGCTCCACAAGAGCTACATCCATGCCTTGGGACACTACAGGGTCCACATCTGGCCTTTGTTAGCTTACAGCACAGGCAACCCCCGCAACAGAGAAGTTGTGTTCTTAAAACAACATCTGTATTGCAATTTTCCATCATGTGAAACCCTATTTCCCATTGATTCCTATGTAATAAGTGGGGATGTGTACCTAGAGGCTCAACGGTAATGATAGTACTGCAGCTGCTGATTAATGTCATATGGTAGGGTGCTGGGTGAGGGTGGTGTCATTTAAGAGATTGGCCTGTCAGTTTCCAAAATTAATCTCAACTGCAGATGCTGTAATCTGGAGCTAAATACAAACTGATGATAATAGGTGGAATCAGATAAGGGGAGAATAAAAAAGGGCAGATGAAGCTGGGTAGGGGTTGGGTGCGGGAGGGGTGGGGGGGGGGGGAGGATGGAGATGGGTGCCAACCTCTTTTTGTCTTCAGTATCAGCTTTCAGTGTGATGGCAATATGTATATCAAATATGGATGAGACCGTTCTTGCCAAATATGGATAAGACCAAATCTGCCCATGGGTTCATACAAGTTAAAAAAATTAAAACAGATAACATTATTGTTTCTTCACATTTTGTGCGTTTTTTCCCCCCCACGTAAATTCCGTGAGAGTGAATTTTATCCTTTTTTAAAAAAATGTTTGGGTAGATTTGTAAATTTTGTGAGGGTGATTTTGTGATTGGAATGGCTGTAATGTGGCATTGCCGAAACAGGACAGGCAGTTTGGGTTATGGAACATCTGCACAAACAGCCCACAAACACAAGGGAACACTGCAGATGTTTACGGTCTGAACAGAAAATTATTTTTTGCAGATTTTGCTAAATCATACTTTCGCAAAACAATGTGATTCTTATGATTTTATTTTTTACCTGTTTCCAGAATTCATTTGGATAATGTGCAAAGCATGACCAATATTCGTTACTAAACTGAATCTGAAAGATTTGGATGTCCATCTTTGGAAAGAAATTTACTACCTTAAGTACTGGATTTAAGGATTAGGTGCTGAGCTTCAGATTTGTATTCTGTAAAACTATCCCGAATTCTGCCAACAATTTTTTTAATCTCTTCATTTGGTTACTCAGATGTGAATTCTCATGAACTTCGCTTGCTGGCCACGGATTAATCCTGGTCTGCTTAGTTTGTTACCACGTGGAACAACACATTTGCTGCTAAAGCCTCGTGGAGCTGTCCCAATGTTCTCCAAATTAAGCGAACATCCACAATATTAATGATGATCTTAAAATGAGTTTTAAAATGTTCCGTCTGGCGACTGCTTCTGTGTTGTGCAAAAATATTGTTATAACATTTCATCATCAAATGAATGTCTTGCCACAGTTACTCAGAATGATTTAATAAATATATTTTGGTTTGGTGATAAGATGATTGGAAATTAAGTAACTTAAAATCTGACAGACATGCTGCTTAAAATTCGCAGAATCTAGTTGAAAAGAAAACATTGTTGCCTTTCATATTGTCTTGAAGAATTCAAAGGTGGAGGGCTCAGTTTTTCAGAATCATATTAAGCTTAGTCAAAGTATTCAGAGGACGGTTCAGCCATTACAGGAAACCTGCTGGTTTAATATTTATGATTGTTATTGATCTATTGTGCAATCAATATGCGGTGTGGTTAATTAACAAAACCCTTATTAACATTGATGATATAAAATGATGGGCAATTAGTCATAGAAACGTCATAGAAACGTGGATCTTAGGAGCAGGAATAGGCCATTTCTCCCTTTGATCCTGCTCCGCAATTCAATATATTCACATAGCTGATCTTTTATCTCAATGCTATGTTCCCATGCTCTCCTCATACCTCTTATGCCAGTTCTGGTGTTATTTTCAAGTCCCAGTTTGTAAGTACAGGGTTCATGACCTGTCCATGAAAGCCCGTTGTTCTGGCGGCATTGCGGGGTTGTCCTGGCCAAGCGTAGCCATGGTGTCCACCACCATTGCTCCACCACAGCGTCCAGTCCACGTGCTCGACATCTTGGAGCGGCACCCGGTCCAACCGGGCCCCATGCTGTTGTAGGGCCCCCACTGTTGATGCAGTGCACAACCTCCTGCAGCTGATCCGCTTACTGCCCCCCCCCCCCCCCCCCGTTAGGTTTGCCAACTGTCCGTGTTAGCCGGGACATCCTGTATATTGGGCTAAATTGGTTTGACCCATACGGGACCGCCCTTGTCCAGTATTTAGCTGCCACTACTCGGGTCGAGGGGACTGTCGGGACGGAGCGGCGTGTGCGACCACGCCTCACTGTCCCGACGTAGTGCAGCCCATGGGATGCAGCAGCAGCGCCTCGCCCGTGGCCCCGGCGGTTGGCAGCCTGGCCAGCTGTGCGATCTTCGGACCTTTGCTTACCGCCGACACCACCACCCCTCCTTCTTATGGACGATCATCGGTTCATGAGTTGGATGGGGTGCCGGACTTTGCGTGCAGCAGAACACAAAGCCCAGCCTGCGGGCCAGTTGAGAGTTTTGGCCTGGGCCACACGACGTCGCGCAAAAGTTCGGCACCCTGGGCCAAAACTCCCGGGCTTTTGTGCAGTTCAGCGCCCGGGCCAACTCTTCATTCACTGCCGAGTCAGTCAACGAATTGCCGTCGAGAATTTGTCCCTTATTGTGACCTTTATTTGGGAGTGAGAAAGTTGGCAAACCTACCCTTCGTCCTACCCCTACCACTCAGAGCCGGCAGGTCAGGCCTTTCAGGCGGGTTCCTGGTCTGCTGTGTGGACGGTGGGTGAGTCGGGCCCACCGGGCAGATCCACTGACCGCGATCCATGGCGGGCAAGTCCCCGTTCCGCAGTGAGGGAACGTGCCGGGCCTGCTGGTGGGTCTGGCCGCGGCTTGCCGGGATACATGACACATGGTACATGATACATCCCTGTGTCTGGAGAATCCCACAGGATACCATCCTCAGAGAGAAGAATTTTCTCCTCATCCCAATACTAAATCTCTTGCCCCGTAACCTGAGATAGTAACGCATTACGCAAGACACCCTAAGTCAGGTAAAAGCAGCTGCTCATCCTTCAATTTGTCTAGTTCGACAAAATTGTGTACGTTTTAATTCTGATTCATATCAGCATCAGGCAACTGAATCTCTCCTCAGAAAGCAGTCGCGCCATTTCAGAAATCTGTCTGATGAACCTTTGCAACACTTCCTCTATGGCAGATATTTACCATTTTTAGGTAAGGAGCACAAAACTGTATATCACCCTCCAGATATGATCTCACCAAAGCGGTACATTCTTGCTCCTGTACCAAATCCTCATCCTGTAAAAGCCAACTGCACCTGCATGCTTGCTTTTAGTGATACTTTTGTTGAAGATAACCAGACAAAGATGGCAACTGATTTTAATTTAGTTTAGGCTGGCACAGTGGTAGGCCTCTTGCCTCACAGCGGCAGAGACATGGGTTTGAAGTTGACTATGTACTGTCTGGGCGGAGTTTGTACGTTCTCCCCGTGACCGTGTGGATTTTCTCCGGGTTCTTCCATAGATGTGCAGGTTTGTAGGATAAATGGCTTCTGTAAATTGCCCCTAGTGTATAGGATGTGAAAGTGGGATAACATAGAACTAGTGTACAACAGAATCAATGGTCAGCGTGGACTCGGTGGGCCTGAAGGGTCTGTTTCCACACAATATCTCTAAACGAAACTATAGCTTGACAAAATGATGTGCCCAGAAAATTGATCTGGTACAGGGACTTTTTAACCACTATCTAATTGGAAAAAAAATATTTTTGGGATGAATTCTTACATGATGTTCATTGCCAAAGTTTAGGAAATTTGGCCTAGCATATGTAGTGCAAGGTATATCAGCATTGGATGTTTAATACAAAGAAAACAGATGGAAAGATATCTTTCAATGTGCAATATTTCGTTTGAGTGAATTCAGGTAAAATTGGGCTGTTTTTTTTTCAACTACATAATATTTTTGGTCACTCACTCGGAAGTACAATTTCATTGGACACCATAACTGTACATGTAAATGCCACTTTCATAATTGTTTCGTACTTCTTCAGTTTGCTGCAGGATGTTTTGCCTCTGATGATTTAGATTGTTCCTATTATTCATCACGATTTCTACAGCTACAGTATTGCCTCTTTACAAAGGGTGTTTCTGCGGTATTCCCATTGAACCTGAAAGATAAGTTTACAATAAGCTTACAACCCAGCGGTATGATTTCTCTAACTTCTGGTAACACTTGCATTCCCTCTCTCTCTCTCTCTCTCTCTCTCTCTCTCTCTCTCTCTTCATCTGTCCCCCAACCTAGATGTCATGCTTAGTTTCAAATTGATGGGAGTTTGGGGGAAATTAGACGGGCTGCTATGTCCTGGATGTTGTTGAAGATTCTTGTACGTTGTTGGACCTGTCTCATTCAGGCAGGTTCATCAATCACCCTTATGCCCCTGGCTCGTATTTGGTGCCTTCGATGAAGTGCATCACTCCCCGCAGGATACCCTACCCCTGACCTGCTCTTGTGGCCACGATATCTTTGTGAGTAGTCTTGCAAAGTTGCTGGTCATTGGCCATGTCAGGGATATTATGCAGGAGAAAGGAAGAGAGAGTGAGAGGGCATGGGCAAGGAATTTCAGTGACTATCTGTGTCAGAACAGAGCTCTTTTGTGGCAAAGGCAATCACCTCCTGAGCAAAAGGCTGGGGAGTTTTCATGAATCTTTAATTCGTTGACAATTTTAAATTCCTGCTATGCATTTTATATTTTAACTGCCACCAAGAGCATGTTTAGGAATGGACACAGCATGAGGCATACCCGGAGGCTTTTGGCAAGCAGGGATAAAGGAGGCCCTCTGTGGAAATGATTAGGACTATTCTGATTGTCCAGAGTTTCCCTTGGGATCTCACTCCACTGGCTGTGTGGCCAGACAGGGGAGTAAAGCATGGGAATGACAGACCAAACCCACGACACTAGCTGTTGGTCTTCAATTGCTATGTTCCCATGTTCTATTACTCTCCTTCCCAACAGTTGTAGATTCGGAAAACAACAACAAAAAAAGTCCCATGTCAGCTTTCAAACCTGCAGCATGTTTATTGAAAGCCAACATTGACAACTAACCAGCTTCTGCCGAGGGACTGAGATTTGGCTATCTATGCAGTGCAAAACAAGCACTGGTGATATTATGAGAACTTTCTAACCTTAAAAAGATATTCTGCCTGAAGCACCTAGTCACTCTGCTGGTTGTCATTAATGAGGTACCACAGCTGGGCCAAAGAGGACTTCTCTGCATCCCAAGAGGAATAACTCAGTCTATACAAATGAATTACAGGGAAGAGGTGTGATTAAAGGCTGCACAACTGAGAAGGCAATGCAGCTGTATTATTGACAATCTCATTACTCGCAAAGGTAAACACAAACTGCTAGGGTAACTCAGCGGGACAGGCAGCATCTCTGGGGAAAAGACATGGGTGGCGTTTCGGGTGGAGACCCTTCTTTAGACCCGAAATTACTCATGAAACCAGGTAGTCTGCGAATCTGTGACTCACCACAAACACTAGATGAAATTCAGCAGCTGGGTAACCATGCCATTCGACCCTCTATCAGGAAACAGCTCTGGCAATGTTTTGGTTTGGGACCCTTGTTCAGAACACCTGCTGTCCACTTCCACCACAGAGGCTGCCTGATCCGCTGAGTTTGTCCAGCACCCTGTGCTTTACCATAAATAAATTCTGGCCACAAATTGCAGGTTGTGATTAGTTTAGTTTAGAGATACAGCACAGAAACCGGCCCTTCAGCCCACCAAGTCTGCGCTGACCAGCAGTCCCAGCACACTAACACTATCCTACACACACTAGGGCCAATTTAGAATTATACCAACCCAATTAACCTTCAAACCTGTACGTATTTGGAGTGTGGGAGGAAACTGGAGATCCTGGAGAGAACCCAGCAGGTCACGGGGAGAACGTACAAACTCCATACAGACAGTACCCATAGTCAGGATGGAACCTGGGTCTCTGGCGCTGTAAGGCAGCAACTCTATCACTGCACCACCGTGCGGCCCCTGGTGAAATACAATACCACTGCTGTACTTGGCTCACAGACTTCATTGATGCTATGCTTTGATCTGAGAGATCACTTCTGAATCTCACTAATAACTATGGTAAATAATGTGTACATGATTGAGGCTTTTGCCCGTTATATTGTTCTTCTGCTTCAATACAGCCATGTTTGAAGGTGACCTTGCCGCACGGTGCACAACCAATTATTTTATTGATTTCTAATTCAGCATTTGAGATTCAATTAAAGCCGTGATGCAGAATCAGAAGCGTGCTTGGTTTTGTACAAAGCAGCACTTCTTTTTAACAGTGTTACAGAAAATAAATCTCTTTGTGCATATACATATTTATTGAATTTTACCATAAATAAGCGACCCAAAAATGTTTTAAAATGCAAGTTAGTACTGAATGCCCCTCGGTATTTCCCTTCTACCAGCATAACAGCTGAGCAGGAAAATATTCTACTAACCCGAGTGATGCTAGGTTTCACTGTAGAGTGTTAGTCTAGTGCTTTCCACCAAGTGAAGCCCAATAATAATTCACTGGAAAGAAAGGGATACATTTACGAGAGGACAGTAAAGTGCTTTCCCTTGAGATGGAGAGAGATATTGACAGCTTCTGAAGCTATAATTTTGGCATAATATTAACTCAAAGGAGGAATGCTATTTCTTAAAAAATAATGTAAATTATTTTTGTGGTGAGTTGACCCGAGTCCTTTTGCCAAAAGTATTCCTATTATGTTGTTCACATGTTCATAAGTGACAGGAGCAGAATTAGGCCATTTGGCCCATCCATTCATTGTGGAAAGCAAGGGCTATCTTGAAGTTAGATAGGTCAATGTTCATACCGCTGGGGTGCAACCTGGCTCGGACAAAATTCTGATTATTATGAACCCATTTTCTGTTATTTGCACTTGCTTATCAGTTTATTTATTCATGTGTGTATATATTTATATTATGGTATATGGACACACTTACCTGTTTTGTAGTAAATGCCTACTATGTTCTGTGTGCTTAAGCAAAGCAAGAATTTCATTGTCCTATACAGGGACACATGACAATAAACTCACTTGAACTTGAACTTGAAATATGAGGTGCTTTTCCTCCAATTTGCGCTTAGGCCTCACTCTGACAATGGAGGAGGCCCAGGACAGAAAGGTCAGTGTGGGAATGGGAGGAGGAGTTAAAGTGTTGAGTAACCGGGAGATCGGGTAAGTTTTGGTGGACTGAGCGGAGGTGTTCAGCGAAACGATCGCCAAGCTTGTGCTTGGTCTCGCCGATATACAGGAGTCCACACCTGGAATAGTGGATACAGTAGATGAGTTGGAGGAGGTGCAAGTGACCCTCTGCCTCACCTGAAAACTGTTGGGGTCATAATGTCATCTGCCCCTCATGCCTGGCCCACCATTTGATATGATCACACTGATCTACGTCAGGCCTCATCTCCTTGCAGTGAAGGGAGCCCATTCCTGGCAGAATATAAAGTTGGAGAAGTGCCAACTTCAAGAACAGATCTAGCACAGGTAAAATTAATTGAAAGCCGTTATCTACTTCACCCATCCTCACATCAACCCCCCTCTCTCCTCCCAGCGTATCCATCCAGGCCTATTATGCCTGTCAAGCCTGTCCCACCACACCACTCCACACCTCTGCTCAAGCCCTCTCCTCCCGCCACACCCATCAGGCTGAAGAAGGGTCTGGGCCTGAAACAATGGCCATCCATTCCCTGCATGGATGCCGCCCGACTCACCGAGTCCAATATTTTCTTGTTTAGAAAAGGCTGTATTTCATACAGGGAATGACATGGTGGATATTTCCCCCAGCTCAGATGTTAGGAGCTAGAGATCACCTAAAATTAGCAGTTCACAAGTACCAACATCTGTAGTCTCATTGCTAGCACACCCCTCACACTCCCACTACGATCAGCCATGGTACATTTTGATTCAATGAGTAGGGAAGACAGTAGCACTAGGCAGTCTTAAAAAGGAGGTCCCAACCTGGTGAAGCTGCAACATAGGACTAAATGCATATCAAGCAACAAAACTGTTCTGCAATAGATAGAATAGATAACAATCTGTCAACTAGCATTACATTGTTTGCCCCCATTACTCCATGTGGTGGTGATCACAATACATAGTCTAGCTAATCCATGGCTAAAGCAGTATCTCACAAGTTCACAAATTATAAGAGTAGAATTAGGCCATTCGGTCCATCGAGCTACCCCGCCATTCAATCAGGGCTGATCTCTGCCACCTAATCCCATTTTCCAGGCTTCTCCCCATAACCCTTGACACCCGTCAAGAACTTGTCCATCTCTGCCTTAAAAATGTCCACTGACTTGGCCACCACAGCCCTCTCTGGCAATGAGTTCACAGATTAACTACCCAAGTCATTAACTAACTTGGCCTCCTCAGCCTCCAACTATCGGATGAGGTTATCAAATTCAACACCATCCAAATGTTCACTTTCAAAATTAACAATTGGCCATTTAGAGTTAACATGTGAACAAATTACTTCACCCAGAGGTTCGCAAATATTTAGTTTTTTCCAAGGGGGGGGGGGGGGGGGGGGGGGGTGGGGGGGGGGGGGGGGGGGAATAGGCGCTGCATCTTTCCAAGGCAGGGATTTAAACATTTTTAGAGATTAATAACAGAGACATGAAATGCAGAGAAAGATGGCATTGATGCAAAAGATCAGCCATGATCTTATTGAATAGTAGAGCAGGAATGAGTGGCTGATTGGCCTACTCCTGCTTCTATTTCTGATCTTCCCATCTTTTCAATGCAGTCCTGCAAGATAAAGCACTGAGGCAAAGTAGGTTTGCACAATGAGTGAGATGGCCTGGGCTCCTGTTGTCTTCTGTTTTTATTCACATTGCAGTTGTGAAAAATAATGTGCCTGTGATTTGCATCACAAAGGGGGCGAGCTTTGGAAAAGACACATCGTGGCAGAAGCTGATAGGAAACACAGCTCATATCACACAATAGCAACAAATATTTGTTGAGAATGAGGTGACAATACAGAGAGAGAGCGCAGAGCAATGCCACAATGTAACAGATAAGCTGAAAGTACACCAGCTACTTAAAAATGGAGAATCTCAAACAAACAGCTGAAAAGGAAATTGCAACCACAACAGAACAAATTCAATGGCTAGTTGACAGTTGCTGAAATAGAAAAGCAATGAACGATATGAAGTGGCATGACCACAGGCCTTGATAACACACTGCTGAACAGATACAGTAATTTGTACAGGCAATGAAGAACTGGCTGCTGACTGACTAACCCCTGCACAAGGAGAAAAGCACACATTGTTGCACTTCTGAAGGCATTTGTTGGATCAAAAGAGCTGTTGGCCAATATCCTTGATTTTCCACTTCTACGGACACTGAGAAATTATGATCCTACATTCTGGAAAAACAACGTCTCTGAAAGAGCTGTTTCCCGGCTGAGCAAGTAAAGCACCAGAAAGATAGAGTCATACAGCACGGAAACAGGCCCTTTATCCCAGTTCATCCATGCTGATTACGATGCTTCATCTAAGCTGGTCCATTACCCTCTTAATCTTTCTTATTCATGCACCTGTTCAAATGTCTCCTATATGTTAATATTGTACCTGCCTCAACACCTTTCTCTGACAGCTCATTCCATTACACACGACCCACTGTAAGAAAAGGTTGCCCCTCGGTTTTCTATTGTATCTTTTTTCTGCCCTGAGCAAAAGACTAGCATTCACCCTATGAATTCCCCTCCTGATTTTATTCACATTTATCAGATCACCCCTCAGCCTTCTATGCACCAAGGAATAAAGTCCCAACCTTTCCCTACAGCTCGGCCCAAGTGTCCTGTCAATTATACTCATAAATCTTTTCTGCATTCTTTCCAATGTAATGGCAACTTTCCTATAACAGGGTGACAAGGAACGCAATACTCCAATTGCGGCCTCGTCAATGTCACATGCTACTGTAACATTACATCTCAACTTCTATACACATTTTTCACCGACTGATGAAGCCCAGAGTACTAAAAGGTTTCTTCATCGTGCCACTTTCAGGGAGCTCTGTACTTGTACTCTGAAATCCCTCTGTGAATCTCTGGAATTCTCTGCCACAGAAGGTAGTTGAGGCCAGTTCATTGGCTATATTTAAGAGGGAGTTAGATGTGGCCCTTGTGGCTAAAGGGATCAGGAGGTATGGAGAGAAGGCAGGTACAGGATACTGAGTTGGATGATCGGCCATGATCATATTGAATGGCGGTGCAGGCTCGAAGGGCCGAATGGCCTACTCCTGCACCTAATTTCTATGTTTCTGTGTTTCTAATCCCACTGCTGTACAACATTCCCAGGATCCTACCCGGATTTAACTTCCCAAAATGCGACACCTCACACTTATCTGAATTAAACTCCATTTGCCATTCCTCTGTCCTCTTACCCAGCTGATGAAGATCCGTGTAATTCATGACCAGTTCACCGTCTATGATACCACCTATTTGGATGTCATCTGCTAACAATCATGCCTTGTTCATTCTTACCCAAATCGCTATTACAGCATGCAAACAGCAATAGACCCAGCACCAATCCATGAGACACACCATTAGTCACATGCCTCCTCTCCAAATATCAATCTTCCACTGCCACCCTCTGCTTTCTAACACAAAGTCAATTCAGTTTCAGGACTTCCCTTTGCCTGCAAACAACCTACTCCAGTCAATTTTTGCTAGTTTCTACCTAATACTGTCAAAGTTGTTCTTACCCCAATTCAGAACTTTATTTTGTGGGCAACCCTGGCCATAAAAATATTAAAGCTAATAGATTTAGCTGGCCCAAAATACTCACTCTGACACTTTAGTCACTTGCCCTAGTTAGTTCCCCAAGAGTAGGTCAAGCTTTGCCCCTCTCTTGCAGGGCCCTCTACCTATTGCCTGAGCAATACCTTTGGTCAGTCTGCTGCTCAGTTACAGCTCATACCTGAAACAAGCTCACAAATGTTCTTTTGTGCCCTTTGGTGGAATGATTACTGATTTTAGCGGACAGACAGGGAGAAAAAGGTTGACCCCAACCATTGGCAACTTATCCATCATCAGTTGACGTTCTCTTCTGAAATTCCCTCCGTAAATGCTGCTGCTTCTCTACCTGAAATCTTTTAAGATCTTCCTGAAAATTGAACTTTATAATGCATCTCCAAAGTGCCTTGAGGCATCTAACAACAGTGCGAACAGTTGGGGGCATCCATCTCCTTATTGTTTCTGGGGCAAGGATGATGTTTTATTTCCTCCCCTGTTATAGTAACTGTATTGCAGTCTTGTGATTATAAAAGGTGATAAATACAACTATTCCTTCATTCTATAACTGCAAGTTGTGTTTAGATGAGAAACACTTGGTTATCTGAGCTCAATCTATCACCTACAGCTGTCCTTACCTTGTTCCTCCTCAATTGGCTGCAGTCTTTGTAGTAATCAGTAGCAGTAGCTCATGATTACCTGCACTTTTTTTTTTGCAGTCTACTTTATTTTTTCTTGTCCTGCAGAATTTTGGGTGTATTTTTTATGGATAACATAGACAATGTATGCTTTTGTGTGTTGACTGAGTCTATGTGCCTTTGATGCGGCTGCCAGCAAGGTTTTCATTGTAACTGGACCTCACTATACTGTGCATATGACAATAAATTAAAGTTGACTTGCATTCAAAAATTGGTTAAACTATGGTTCACTTTGTTTAACCAGGGAATAAAAACTCTGGAGCCAGATTGAATTTTGTTTGTATTCAGTCTCGCTCCAGTCCATCAGGAGAACAAAACATAGCTCTTGATAACCCGTTGTTAACTGCTTTAGCTGCTGATAGAATTGAAGGCTAATTAGTTTGGTTAAATGGCATAAGCAGACATTTCATTTGGCAGGATGTTGGCATCACACAGTCTGCACACCAGCCTGAAGAAGGGTCTTGACCCAAAACATCACCTATTCCTTTTCTGCAGAGATGTTGTCTGACGCACTGAGTTACTCCAGCTTTTTGTGTCTACCTTCAGTTTAAACCAGCAACTGCAGTTCCTTCCTACATGTAGATCTGTGTTGGGATTTTTCCCATCGATGAAAAATAAAAGACTTATTAGTGTTTAAAAAAACTTGAGATTCACTCTCCTGTCAATCACTGCCATGAAGGCCACGCCCCTTCTGATGGGAGGGGGAGGGGGAGGGACTGTAAAACCTGGAAGTGTGGGCCAGGCTCAGTCTGTATGCAGGATGGCGAGGGAGAGTCTGTGCTTGAAATTGCAATGGCAATGGAAATGAAGTGAAAATGTAATCAGCTGCTTGGCTTGAGCCTGCCCTGTGCTTGAAACTGCAATGGCAATGGAAATAAAGTGAAAATGCAATGAGCGATTCAGCCTGCCCTTCACTTGAAACTGCAAAGCAATTGGAAATGAAATGAAATGAGTTGTTTGGCCTGCCTTAAACCACTCATTTCAGCCCACAAGGCCCTTATTAGACGAGAAATCTGCAGTATCTTCAGCAAGAGGCTGATTGCACCAATGTGCAAAACGGAGAGATACAGGAAGTCCTGTTTACCAGCTGCAATAAGACTTTTTAATGAGCACAAATAACTGCACTTTTTTTAATTAATTGTATTTTAACTTGTATTTTAACGTATTTTAACTTGTTATGTATGAAAGCGTGGTGTTATGTTATGTTTGTCTTGAAGCTGTCGTGGCAAATAATTTCCTGAAAAGGATTATTAAAGGAATATTCTATTCTGAAACCAGTCCCTTTTGCCCAAAATGCCCATATTAGCCCAGGAGGAGCATTTTGGCCCAAAAGGGCTGTGCCAGGCCAGGAAAAGTCCAGAAAAAGTGCCTTTCACTGAGATTTCACTCAGATTTTTTTTAAAGAGCCCCTTTAGTACAGGCCTGATGGGCCAAAGGTACTCTTTAAAAATTATTAGCCCAGGAGACCCTTCGGCCCATCAGTAAGTATTCCCCCTGCAAGTGTTAAACCTCACCCCAGTATTTTTCTCCCTCCCTTCATTTGCTCCCTGTGAGATCCAGGCCACGATAGACTTTCCTCCTTCATTGCTGTGATCTGTAGAAAAAGATGAAACATTTCTAAGATTGATTCTCCACCCTCTCCCCCTTCTCTCTCACAGAGTCTCTCACCTGTTTTATGCAGAGTTTCTGGCAGTTTCTGAGCTGCTGACCCACCAGGCCTGAGTGACTGAGCTGCCAGCCCACCAGGCCTGAGCTGGCAGCCCTAGAATCCATTCGGCCCACAATGTCCATACTAGCGCTCCAGAAAGCTCCCCCCACTAGTCAGCAATATTGGAATTGGTGGAAAGGTGGAGTATTGCGTTGGGGGACTAGCCCTCCCTTGTGAACATGGGGTCCAAAGGGTCCCACTTAGTCTAGTTATTCTTTACAAACAACATTACAATCTCCACCATCTTACACCACCAGGGCAGACCCACAGTTGTGACAGTATGGTGAGAGGATAGATTTTTGCTCCTCTGCCTTCTGTTTTTATATATAATTGCAACTTGCTGAAGTGCTCAAGGTTTGCCACACTCGAACAAGGAGCCATCAATCTCAGTGTACCTACACTGCTGTGGTGAAGATCGTTAGAACCATTACTTCTATTAATTTAATATAAAGTGTACTCCTTTTTCCTGATCTCTGTCTGCACTCTTGCATCTTGTCCTTGGCCACTTGTTCTCATGCTTGGGATTATGATCCTTCCCTCTTCTGTGTACCTCTACTGTTCTCTTTTATACCCTCTGATCACACACTTTGGCTCCACACTACATTGTCTTTCTTTACCCAGCACTGGAAGGGGAAGCCATTAGCACTTTTGCTCAGTTTTTTTCTGAGCTATGCCATGCACATCTGAAAGTTAAAATAAACCAAAAGTCAGACAGGCTGTGTGTGGTAGGTGAGTGTTATTTATTCCACTCTAGCTGTCGCAGTTATTATGGTTCTGCTTTTCTCTTGACACTTACATTTTGCATAAATTTAAAAAAGGCAATTTCCGTGAGTAAATCGAGTAGGAACAGAAACCTATCCTTTTACACAAACTGTGAATTTGGTAGCACGCCAGGATTAACAATTACAGCCTAATTGTGGTATAGTTAGTGATCACATGCAACGCCCATCATGTACTTACTCTGACAGAAAATAACAGACTGTCAGACAATGTGTTGAGACTGAAATTAAGGTACTGATGTATTTGCAAGTTGAAAAATACGTCTGCAAGTCAAGGCTGCAAGAAGCTGAGAGCCTTACAAAATTCTTAAGGGGTTGGACAGGCTAGATGCAGGAAGATTGTTCCCGATGGTGGGGAAGTCCAGAACAAGGGGTCACAGTTTAAGGATAAGGGGAAAGTCTTTTAGGACCAAGATGAGAAAAACATTTTTCACACAGTGGTGAATCTCTGGAATTATCTGCCACAGAAGGTAGTTGAGGCCAGTTCATTGGCTATATTTAAGAGGGAGTTAGATGTGGCCCTTGTGGCTAAAGGGATCAGGGGGTATGGAGAGAAGGCAGGTACGGGATACTGAGTTGGATGATCAGCCATGATCATATTGAATGGCGGTGCAGGCTCGAAGGGCCGAATGGCCTACTCCTGCACCTATTTTCTATGTTTCTATGTTTCTTGAAAAGTCTTGAGAGGATTGAAAATCAAGTTAATCCACTAAGAAATTCCATAGTGACTGGGCTAGCCCTCTACCTTAAAAACAGAAGTAATCTGCTGGAAAAAGATCCTGGTTTTCCCAGATGATCTCCAGGGAATGTTGACTGGAATACTTTTTTGAACTAACGGTATTATTTGGACTCTCACAAAGGTTGGTTTTGCACACTCATTTACTGAGCTTAACTGTACAGCAGGAAGTGAAGCCACAAGACTACTCTTCCTCATTTATTTCTCTCTGAACCCCTGAGGGTACATTGTAGAATCTGAGTAAATTTAGAAACACTAGAAGATGACATTTGACCCATTTCATCCATGTTAATTGAAACTGAGAGCTGGCCTTATCCCACCTTCCAGCACTAACTCCGCTGCCATTACAAGCCATGGTTCTTCACATCTCATCCAAGTATTTTCTGAGTATGATGAGGTTTCTGCTTCCACCATTTTCAGGCATTGAGTTCATCCTCCAGGTCAAAAATAAATTCCTTATCGCACCACTTGAACCTTCGATGAATTATTTTAAACCTTTGCCCTCTGGTTTTTGATCCTTCAACTGAGGGAAATAAGCCTTTCCAATTTACTCCATCTAGGACACCAGATCAGATACAACCCAATCCCTCCTCACAGTTAACATTTCCCATTGCTGACAACATCCTTGTAAATTTCCTCTGCATTCTCCCCATCACTTAATTCCTGTAATGTAGTGACCAGAAGCATATGTAGTGCTCCAGCTTTAGTGGAAGTAATGTTGTATATATTTTCAGTAGAAATTCCCTATTCTTATGTTCTATGACTCAACTAATAATGGAAAGCATCCCAAGGGTCTTTTTAACTCCTTTTGTGACCTATATTGGCACTGCTAAGGAACTCTGGACATGCACTCCAAGATCCCGTTGACTGTCTGCACAAAGTCAGGATTGGAAATGAGTCACTCGGAACTCTGTTCTTGAGTTTGCATGTTCTGGCTGTGATCACGTGGAGTTTGCATGTTCTGCCTGTGATCACGTGGAGTTTGCATGTTCTCCCTGTGATCACGTGGGTTTCCTCTGCAGCTCCTGGATTTTTCCCACATTCCAAATATATGCAGGTTGGCAGATTAATCGATCACTGTAAATGACCCCAGGATGTAGCAGAGAGGTAGATCTTGGAATGAGTTGATGGAACGTATGTAGAATAAAATGGCTTATCATGACAAGTGTAAAAATGGTACTTCAAAGGCTTGTTTCCATGCTAAGTTTGTTTAACTTTTATTATTCCACTTAGCTCAATACTTCTTGCTAAATTTCTCCGTGACACTGTGACCACTCAGTATCGCCTATTTATTGTATATTCCCTTGCTTTGTTGCACTGATGTATTATCTCTCTATGTGAAATTTTCCAAATTTCTGCCCATCTTTCTAGAGTTAATACCTTCCTCCTCACTGTAAACCACATGGGCACTTTTTGCATCATCTGCAAATGTCATGCCTTTTACATTTCGCTTACATACATCGTACATTCACCACCATAAGAAATATGAATTGGGTGGATACCCACCGGGAATAGATTTCCATTCACAATCTATGACTCTTCACTCACTTGCCTGTGGAGAGACACTGTTTCATCTTCATTTTCAAAAAGACCCACACTTACCTTTGATTTCTGCCATGGAGCCAAGTGT
This sequence comes from Amblyraja radiata, assembly GCF_010909765.2. Classification (NCBI taxonomy): domain Eukaryota; kingdom Metazoa; phylum Chordata; class Chondrichthyes; order Rajiformes; family Rajidae; genus Amblyraja; species Amblyraja radiata. The sequence continues at coordinate 24,698,153 of NC_045980.1, read as the reverse complement.
GGATCGAGATAGCCTTGGATTCTGCAGGCTTTTACCTTTGTAAGAAGCCTTCCACATGGGAATAGGCTTGATAAAATCCATGGCAACCACATCAAATGTCATTACCAACCCTCCTTGTTACGTCCTCCAACAATTCAATCACGTTAGTCAGACAAGAGTATACTGACTCCCCTCAAGGTTTATCATTGTCTCTGAGAATTGATTCCAATCACTTTAAACCATGAAAGTTAAACAAAACAGTCGTAATTATTTGGTTCACCCTTTTCTTTTTAAACAACACAATGTCAGCAATAGTCCAATCCTCTGCCACCAGTTCTGTTGCCATGGATGATTGAAAAATAATGGTACGAGACTCTGCACTCTCTTTCTTTTTAAGCCTGAAAAATGTTTCACCCTGGTTTGGCAACCCATAATTTTTTTAGTGATGCTAAACTCCTCTTTCACTTTAGTTATGCCAGCAGGCCGGAATTTGCACTCTCCTACCGTTGGTATAATGTCAGATGCATCCTTTATGAGAGGACAGCTGCAGTGTTCTTTAAACTCTTGCCTGTGTCCTCAGCGATCAATCGTTCATGATTAAAGTCATAATCACGAGTTAATGGTAAATGGAGAAGGTCAGCAGGCTTTTCTTAATCCATCCTTCCAGAGGCATCCTAATGCCTTTCATTTAGATCTGATTCTTAAATGTTTACGAGTTTTTGTTTACACTATTCCATCTGACAGTTTAATCCAGGTTGCTCACACTTTGTATGAAGAAGGAGAAGAACATCCATCTTTTAATTGATTTGCCTTGTTTGAATCTGTTTTCTCCTCATTCTACTCAAATGTTTTCATTGAATATAATATTGCAGATTATTTGCTCTATGACTTGCCTTCTATCCAGGATGAAAAAGATTGAACCTCTAACTTACGACACAAACAACTCATATTCTTTGTATCCATTTTTGAACTCCTTTCAGTACTTCAAAATCAGTGTCCACTGATCTATCTCTTCATAAGTTCATCAGCAATCGGAGCAGAATTAGGTCCATTTGCCCCATCAAGTCTACACCGCTATTCCATCGTGGCTGATCTATCTTTCCCTCTCAACCCCATTCTCCTGCGTTCCCTCGATAACCTCTGACACTTGTACTTATCAAGAATCTGTCAATCTTCGCTTTTAAAATACCCATTGACTTGGCCTCCACAGCCTTCTTTTAGTTTAGTTTAGAGATGCAGCGCGGAAACAAGCCCCGCACACTAACACTGTCCTACACACAAGGGACAATTTATAATTTTACCAAAGCCAATTAACCCTACAAACTTGTAGATCTTCGGAGTGTGGAGGAAACCCAAGCACCCGGAGAAATCCACATAGGTCACGGGGAGAACATATAAACTCCGAACACCCATGGTCAGGATCGAACCCGGGTCTCTGGCGCTGTGAGGCAGCAACTCTACCGCTGCACCACTTCTTCCACATGGATTCCACAGATTCACCACCCTCTGATGTCCTTTTATCCTGAGTGGCCTCTGGTCCTAGACTCTCTTCTGTTCTCATTGACTTGTTTTTGAGCTGACCCATTTAATTGCATTGACCCCTCTAGTTTTGTATTAGATCATTTTGCATTGAGCTTCTGAAATTAGGTAGATCTATGTCCACTGGAAGCAGTTGCGATCTGTGCATTGAAATGTCCCATTCAGCTCTTAACATCACTCGGTAAATGAGAACTCACTGTTTCCTACACTCCCCCCCACATTTTGTTCTTAAGCCTTATTCCGAATCCCACAGCTATGATAGCCTTTTATATGATTCTTTATTGATGTCTATTAATAGTATTGATGTATTATACCATTGGGCTTTCCACAGTCGTAATCTATCACTCCCTTAAGAAGTTTGGAAAATTGGTCATGCAGAATCTTCTCCTCCTGGATCCATGCTGTTTCCTTTCAATTAAATTATTGTTATTCTGATAATCGGCATATTTACTCCTGACCATTAGTTCCTTTATTTTATTTGAAATGCAGGTTAAATTACTGACTGCACTTGTAAAGGGAGAAGATGTGGAATCTATAATAATGTTGAGGTACTCAGATAGTATCTTAAGTCTTACATGTTCGTTATTAGTTTGTCATGGTATCATTTAGACAGCACTTGGAACAAGCAGTATTTGGGCTGCACGGTGCCGCAGCAGTAAGGTTGCTGCCTTACAGTGCCAGAGACCCACGTCCCAGGTTTTATTTTGACTACAAGTGCTGTATGTGAAGTTTGTACGTTCTCCCCGTGACCTGCATGGGTTTTCTCCGAGATCTTCGGTTTCCTCCCACGCTCCAAAGACGTACAGGTTTGTAGGTTAATTGACTTGGTATAAATGTAAATTGTCCCTAGTGTGTATAGGATTGTGTTAATGTGCGGGGATCGCTGGTCAGTGCAGTCTCGGTGGGCCGAAGGATCTGTTTCCACACCATATCTCTAAAACTTAAACTAAAACAAAAAGACAGTTCATTTATAATAATCTCAGATCCATCCGTCTGACCTTTCCCATTTACTTCTTTTCTCCTGCTTTCTATTTTGAAAATGGAATAAGGGAAATCAGATCCGTTTTAAACTCTATCTAATTCAAGGTATGACTTTTAACAGGATTTCTCCTGAATAATTGCAGTTGGGACTAGCATAGATGAGGCATCTTGGTTGGTATGGAGAAGTTGGGCTGAAGAGCCTGTTTCCATACAGTATGGCTCTGTGACTCTACCTGAGGAAACACTTTAAATAAAGCCATCAGAATGGAAAACATTGATGGCTGTGCAATGTGAGTTGATAATGTGAGGTGAATGTCATGGATGCCTGGTATTATATGCGGGGGAATAAATGATGGGGTAAAAAAAGCCTGCAGGTTTGACGAATATTGCTTGAGAATTACTGGAGAACATTGTGAGAACTTACAAACTCACAGGTGAGAAGATTTCACAGCTCCCTACTCTTTTAACTGGCAGAGTAAGAGGAGTAGGACTGAAACCATGGCGACGCCTGGCAGTATCCAACACATGTGCAGGTGTTGCTCTTCATGTGATTAGATGTATTTAATCTGCTAAGTGGGGAACAGGGATTTCTCAGAATTTAGTTGTGTACGTGACCAATGGGGCATAGAGACTTTGAGTAAATTGTCACTGTCCGCAATGTTGATGGATAGCTTCAATACTTTCCAATTAGGATGTTGATACTAAATATTTTGCACCAGCAAAATATTTTTTCCAGCAAAAATATCTCCCAGCAGTCAGAGTGGAGCATGCGTTGTTAAAAAGCTCATACTGCTAACTACTTTGAGGCTAATAAAAAAAAGGATTAAATGAATATCATCGCACTCCAAGCTACCAATTTCATAATTGATTTTTTTTATTTCAACGCCTAATCACACTTTGTCAGTTGCTTTTCAGTGCCATTGTGTTTACAAAGTATTATTATTTTAGACATTTAGACTGGGAATATAGCCTTAGGATAACAGATTGCACTTTTAGCACAGGAGAGGATGTGAATATTTGCCATTCTGGGTGTGACCGGTCTAAAATTGGTACAAGCATCCTGCACAAATTGAAATTGCCCTTTTTGTCTTTAGGTGGGAAGCTAAGGATATCCACAGGCCCATTACTAATATAAGTTGCTGTCTGTCTTACTTTGATATTCATTTGTAAACATTTCCATAAGCAATAAAAAATAGCAGGTAAATTAAAATTGCAAATTAAAAAAAATACTGGAATAATGCAGCGAGACAGGCAGCATCTGTGGAGATCAGACTGAAATATTAATTTTGTTTCTTTAAAAATGCTAACTTTCACAAGATTTTTACATATTCTGATTCACATTTTTTCCCTCAAGTCCGAGAACACTTTCACTGAACATTTTATGCTTTATTTCTCGATTTATTACTGATTAATTACCTTGAATTTCAAACCGACCAGCTTCAAATGATGACATCTTTGAATTTCAAACCGACCAACTGATGACGTCACAATTGCTCGACTAGCAGGGGGAGGGCGAATTGCTGTTGCAACACGCAGGGCAAGTGCAATTGGAATTTTTTTTAAAAGATCACTGCTGAGGAAGGCAAGGGGAGTGCTGGAATCTTGCGTTCGGGAACGGCTTGAGTTGGTGGACCACGCCTCCCGTGGGGGCTACGGGTAGGGAACGGGTGCGTTGGGGGAGCAGACCCAACCGGTCTGCACTTGGTCTAGTACTTATTAAAAGTCTGATCTTGTTAGTGTGTATATGTGGTTGTATTTACATCTTCGCAAAAACACTATGCGGTAACAAAAACATTTTTACATATTCCGATTGATATATTCGATGCCGGGATCACCTTATCTGAACATTTCATGCTTTATTTCTCAACTTATTCTCGACTCATTACTGATTAAAAGTCTAAAAAAGTCAAAAGATTTTGAAGTTAAAACCACCAGCTTCTCAAATGATGACGTCACAATGGCTCAGCCAGCAGTGAACAGCCTCAGTGAAGATTTCATCCTGTATTTGACATGTTATTCGCGATTAAAGCTTTAAAAATGCCAACTTTCACAATATTTTTACATGTTCTGATTCACATTTTCCCCCTCTAGGCAGAGACACGTTCACCGAACATTTTATGCTGTATTTCTCGCCATTACTGATTAAAGTTTAAAACAATCAAAATACCTTTAATTTCAAACCGAACAGCTTCAACTGATGACATCACAATGGCTTGACTAGCAGGGGGAGGGCAAATTGCTGTTGCAACACGCAGGGCAAGTGCAATTGGATTTTTTTTTTAAGATCACTGCTGAGGAAGGCAAGGGGAGTGCTGGAATCTTACATTCGTTAACGGCTTGAGTTGGAGAACCACGCCTCCCGTGGGGGCTACGGATAGGGAAAGGGTGCGTTGGGGGAGCAGACCCAACGGGTCTGCACTTGGTCGAGTATACTATAAAATGGAAAATACTTAAAGTATAAGGTCAGACAGCATCTGCATAGAGAGCAAATCAGAGTTAACATTTCAGGGCTAGGATGAAGAAAAGTTAAAAATCAGACATTTTAATTTATAGATGAATTGAGGATAGAGAACAAAAAGACACAAAGTGCTGGAGTAACCCAGCAGGTCAGGCAGCATCTCTGGAGATTATGGATAGGTGATGTTTCAGGTCTAGTCAGGCATCACCTAGCCATGTTCTCCAGAGATGCTGCCTGACTCTCTGAGTTACACCAGCACTTTATGTCCTTTTGTGTAAACCAGCATCTGCAGTTCCTTGTGTCTAGAGATAGGGAACAGAATTTATCTGATAGGGTGGAGAGGAGAGAGATAAAATGACACGTGCTGGTGGTGGCTGGGGGGGGGGGGTAGGGGTGAAAGGTTTGTTATTTGTGGCTGATCCGTCTGGTGGAGATGGAGGGATATGAAAGTGAATAACAACAGAGCAGAGAAATAAAAGGAATCAACCCTGTATCTATGAGATTTTAAACATTCTAGTTGTTAGCATTTGAAAAAAACAATGCAGAAAATAGCCGGCAGGTCAGGCAGCATCTGAGAGTGAGTAAAATGGAGCGAACGTTACATGGATCAACTGTGATTTCAAATATTAGCACATTACTTCATCCTTTTCAGCAAGATGCTATTTTTGGCCGTTAGCAACACTTCAAATTCCAAAACATATTTAATATCCGAACAGGATACAGCAACATTTCCATCTAGCAATGTGCGTCATCTTTAAATCACAGTTTTTGGAGTTAGTGACTCATTTACTTTGAATGTTCTTCCTGATTACATGTTAGTAAATCCAGAAATTGACCTTGCATGGAGCAATTGCAAAAGATAAAATCTGCATTTACCGAAAATGCGAAATTAATCAGGACGGACTGGCAATGCTCAACAGCTCAGGTTACATCTGTGGAGGGAGAAATAGAACTAACTTTTCAGGTCAGTAAGACCTTTCTCACAGCAATTCTGAAGAAAGGTCATACATCTGAAATATTATCTCTGTTTTTCACTCTCTGCAGGGGCTGCCTGTTTTGCCGAGTATTTCTAACACTATCTGTCGTATTGCATGTGGTCTCATCTTTAATTACATGTTGGGTTTGGAGATTTTGATACAACTAGACAATGTACAACGTCTGAAAAATCAGCCTCAAAACTAAAAATACAGACCATTTTGTCCTATTTAAAGAAGGTGAGTACAGCCCTAATTACTCACACGATGAACCAATCTAATTTTCAGTTGCCTTTATTAAAATAAAACAGTGCCTATTGTGTGGCCCATTAGAACAGGAGCTTGAGAGGGTGATAAATGAAAAATATATCAGATGGGAATTCATTTGATTTAATCAAATAAATGGTTTACGTATAAAATGTAACAGAACCAAGTGAGTTCTATCTGTACATAAATATATCAGACACCTGTGCCTAGAATTAAGTGAAAGGTATGACGTTGCACAGTGGAATTACTTTTTTGAGTGGTGTGTTATCATTCTCCTTTTAAAAAAGTACACACAAAGTGCCGGAGTAACTCAGCGGGTCAGGCAGCATCTCTTGAAGACATTGATAGGTGGTGTTTCGGATCGGGGGCCCTGATTCAGATGAAGCATTTTGTGTTTCTTTTGTAATCCGGCATCTACAGTTCCTTGCGTTGACATTACCATTCTCTTTCCTCATCTTATAAACCAAAATCTGAACATGCCGGGTGAGGCGCGTCTTCAGTGTACTGCGTGTAAAAGCTGCACATGCGTGGCATGGATAGGTGGCAGCACGTCTGCTAAACATGGCTTAATTGTACCAAAGTCATTTTTACTAGCGTAAAATAATTTACTGGCGCAGCGGTAGAGTTGCTGCCTTACAGAGCTTGCAGCGCCAGAGATCCGGGTTCGATCCAGACTACGGGTGCTGTCTGTGTGGAGTTTGTACGTTCTCCCCTTGACCGCGTGGGTTTTCTCCGAGAACTTCGGTTTCCTCCCACACTCCAAAGATGTACTGGTTTGTAGGTTAATTGGCTTGGTGTATATAATTGTCCCTAGTGTGTGTAGGATAGTGTTTGTGTGCGGGGATCGCTGGTCGGTGAGGACATGGTGGGCCGAAGGGTCTGTTTCCCGTTGTGTCCCTGTCACACAGAAGGCTTAGTCCTCCAACACAATATTCCACCACTCGACTTCCGGTTGGCGCCACGATGTGAGTGGAATCGCGCCATTACAGCTCCGAAAAAAACTGTATTTAAAACGGGGGTAAAAGGGTCAAACAAACGCACTTACCACAGGAGATCGATTGTGAACGGCTCCGGCAGCGTTTAAAAGGTGCGTGACGTCATCAGGCGCGCGATTTTAAGAAGAAATTATGACCCAGCGCTCCCCCACCCCCACCGCTGGAAAAAAATCTACGAGAAGGGAAACTGGCCTCAGCTCTGGAGCTGCTGCTGCTTCTGCTTCTCAAGAAGATATCTCACAGAGGAAAGCTGAAATGGAGGAACTTAAGACTACCATTCTAGGTGAGATAAAGAAGCAGAGGAAGGAGTATATGGAGGAGATAAAGAAGCAGAGGAAGGAGTATATGGAGGAGATAAAAAGTTTAAAAGCGGATATGCTGGTGTCTCACGAGAAAAATAAAGAAGATAAAGAAGACTTAATAAAACAAGTTATAACGACGGTAAAAAGTATGATGGATGAGTGGAAGGAAAAGGCTAATGCCGAATTACAAACTCAAATTGAGGATGTAAAGGAAATAGCTGCTGGGATGGAAAGAAAGCTGGATGACAAGATAGATCCTACTATAATTTCGCTAGACCAACAAGGCGAAGCAATTAAAGAGCTAACTAAAATTGCTGAAGTGAATACTAAGGAGACCGAAAAACTCCGTGCCGAGAACAAACGCCTCTTAGAATTATTACATAAAACAAACGAGAAATGTATCGATCTGGAGGGACGCCAACGCCGTAAAAATTTGCGTATAGTTGGTCTGAGCGAAGGTCGTGAGGGGAGTCAAGATCCTCGAAAATTTGTTGCAAAACTTTTAATGGATATTTTGAATTTGGATCATGAACCCCTGTTGAGCCGTGCACATAGGGCTCTAAGACGGGGCCCTGGGATAGGTTCATCGCCCAGACAAATGATTGTAAAAGTGGCCTTTGACCATGTCTTCGAAGAAATGATGAAGATAATAATAAAAAAGAGAAACCTGAAATACGAGGGAGACAACATCAGTATTTTTAGAGACTTCCCTGCAGAAGTGGCCAAGAAAAGAGCTCTATTTAAAGAAACAAAAGGTATTCTGAGGAATGTACAGAATACTAAGAATCTGAGATATGGCTTGATGTACCCAGCAATACTGAGAGTAACTTATGATGACAAGGAATATCGTTTCGTTAAGCATACTGAAGCATTGAAATTCGCCCGAGGCATACAGCAGAAGCCAGAAGATGAAGAGAGAGAAGATGCGGAGGAAGAACCCGAGGGAGAAGGAGAGGACTGAACTTTTATCATCGACCTGTGGTTATGAAATACTCACTTAGAAGGAAGTGGAATAATGGGCATTTAGTAGTAGTTCTGTATTAATTATTAGAAAATATTTAATTATTCCATGATAATAGTATTACATATTATAGTATTAAATACAATTGATATTAGTAATTAGCAAATAGTAATATGAATAATAGAAATAATTACTAAGTACTAAGTATATAAAGTTAGTACCCCACCCCAATATATATAGCATTTGAGATAGGAGCTGGTATAATCAACATCTTTTTTTAATTAAAAAAACGGAAGTCTTTAGATTAATGGCCACGTTAGTGTGGCTTTCACCTTCACATACTACACACTATACAAGTGTAGTTTCTTTTTTTTCTGAGCACCCTATTAACACCCTTTACTTTTTTTTTATTATTGATATTTCTTATTGTTTTTGTTTTTTATTGATCTTATATTATATATTATTTGAATGTAGATGTGAAGGATATTGTGTATTTAGTTTAAGAAGACATAGATGTGGATTAAGGTGGAAAGAAATTCTCATTGGATTGATGTCCGGGTGCAACGGGGAGCTGGGTGAGTCAAGAAGGCTACTCCAAAAAAAGCCGCCCTAATAGTAAAATGCATGATATAAAGGTGAAGACTGGGGGTGATGGAGTAACCTTCTGCAGTTGGAATGTAAAAGGCATTAATGAACCAATTAAAAGGGGAAAGGTATTAGCTCAGTTGAACAGATTGAAGACAGATGTCATTTTCCTTCAAGAGACTCATCTTAAAAAAGATGCTCAACATAGATTAACAGCTAAATGGATTTCTAAGGTGTATCATTCTACATTTATTCATAAATCTAGAGGAGTTGCAATAATTATTCGCAAAGGTATACCTTTCATACAAAGTTCTATTATAGAGGATAAAGAAGGCAGATATGTAATAATTACAGGGGAATTATATTCAAAAAAGGTAATTTTAATGAATATATATGCCCCTAATTTTGATAATCCATTATTTTTTAAGAAAATATTTAATAATATTCCTATATCCACTCAACACAATTTAATAATTGGAGGTGATTTAAATTGTACTTTAGATAATTATCTAGATAGATCATCCGCAAAAAGGAAAGCTGCCTCGAAATCAAGTAAATTCATAAATGCTTTTATCAATACATCTAATATTAAAGACATCTGGAGGTTAGATAACCCATCCGGACGAGAATATTCTTTTTTCTCGCCCGTACATGGAACCTATTCGAGGATAGATTATTTTTTAATAGATTCTAAATTACTTCCCTTTACGTATGATGCAAAATATCATAATATTATCATCTCAGATCATGCGCCATTAACATTTAAGATAAAATTAAAAGATATATCTAATAAAACTACTACCTGGAGATTTAACCCTCAGATATTAAAGGACAATGACTGTTGTAAATATGTGATGGATCAGATTAAATTATTTTTTGAAACTAATGATAATCCTGAAACTTCTCCATCACTATTTTGGGACACATTTAAGGCATTCATGCGTGGCGCAATAATATCCGCACAAGCACATCTCAATAAAGAAAACCGAAAAATAGAACAAAATTTAGAAAATGAGATAAAACGTCTAGATAATGAAAATATAAAACAGCCTTCCAAAGAGTTAAGTAATAAAATTGCATCAGTAAAATATAGATTAAATAAAATATATTCTAATCAAGTGATTAAACTTTTTCAACAAACTAAGCAAGTGTATTTTGAATTTGGAGATAAGCCACAAAAATTACTAGCACGACAGCTTAGAAAATTAGAAGATGAGAAGATGATACACGGAATTAGATCTGAGTATGGAAATATATTAATTACTCCAAAAGATATTAATGATAGATTTTTACAATATTATAAAAATCTTTATTCGTCAAAACTAACAGGACAAACAGATAGTATGGAAATATTTTTACAAGAATGTCAAATCAATAGCTTAGATCAGGAAGGTAGAGAATTGTTAAATGCTGAAATAACAGTAAAAGATATTATAGAATCAATTAGTTCGCTTAAGAACGGAAAAGCAGCGGGCCCAGATGGCCTGAGTGCAGAATTTTATAAAAAATTTCAAGATCTGATTTCCCCAAGATTACAAATAATGTATAGATATGCATATGACCAAGGAAAATTACCAGAATCTTTAAATGAATCCACAATTACACTCATCCCTAAAGTAGATAAGGATTTGGAAGATCCTGGATCATATAGAGCGATTGCCCTTTTAAATACAGACCAAAAAATATTAACTAAGGTCTTATCTAGGAGATTAAGTTTAGTGATCTCTAAATTAATACATTATGATCAAACAGGTTTTATCCCAAAACGTTACTCATCCCATAATCTCAGACGTTTGTTTAATATTATATATTCAAAAAGAATACGAGATACGGAACTAGCGGTTATATCACTAGATGCAGAAAAAGCGTTTGATCAGGTGGAATGGATGTATTTATTTAATATAATGGAAAAGTTTCAATTGGGGGATAGATTTTGTAAATGGGTAAGAATTTTATACTCGAATCCTATGGCAAGAATTTTGACTAACCAAATTTTATCAGCCAAATTCAAACTCTCTAGGGGATGCAGACAGGGATGTCCGTTATCACCCTTATTGTTCGCATTGGTGATAGAACCATTGGCGGAAAAAATTAGATCTGAACCTGAAATATATGGCTAAATACTGATACAACAATTAATAAAATTTCTTTATATGCAGATGATGTTTTGATTTATATTACAAAACCGGAAATTAGTATTCCCAACCTGCTAAACATTATAACTAAGTTTGGTGCATTTTCTGGGTATAGGATTAATTGGGATAAAAGCGAGATTATGCCAATAACAGGAATAAATCTTAATACATTACAACAATACCCATTAAAAGTAGTTACAGACAAACTTAAATATTTAGGGATTAACGTAACTAAAACTCATAACGCATTAATAAAATCCAACTATCCTCAACTATTAGATAAACTTAGAAAAAATATTTTATATTGGAAAACACTGCCTATATCCATGATTGGTAGAATAAGTGCCATAAAGATGGTATTTCTACCGCAGTTGTTATATTTGTTTCAGGCTATTCCTTTTTTTCTTCCGAAAACTTTTTTTAAAAAAATTGATAATATTGTCAATAGCTTTATTTGGGATTATAAAAATCACAGAATAAATAAAAAACATCTATGTAAAGCTAAGATAAATGGAGGATTAGCACTTCCAAACTTTTTATATTATTTTTGGGCTGTTCAGATTAAGAATATGAATTTCTGGTGGGTAAATATGGATCATGAACCGACATGGTTAAATATAGAAAAGGAGGACTGTCTACCTTTCAATGTAGGTTCGATAATTTTTGCACCAACGGAAGTACAAAAAAAATATTATAAAGACAACCTAATAATATATAATAATAGACGTATTTGGAAACAAATAGTTAAGACTCTACACTTGGATAATCTCTCATTTAGATTACCAATTATGAATAATCCATCGTTTAAACCTGCTATATTAGATGGGGGGTTTAAACAATGGGATGATTTAGGAATTACAAGGATAGAACATCTGTATAGAAAAGGAAAATTTCTTTTATTCCAGGAGTTACAAGATATTTATGGATTGTCTCCACAACATTTGTTTAGGTATTTACAAATTAGAGATTATATTAAATCCAATACACAAGATTATAAAAATAAAGAAGCAGGATTGTTAGATGAACTGTTTAATTTATATCCAAATACAGAAAAATTAATAGCCTATATATATAACATCATTTTGGATAAGGAGAATCCAATAACGGAAGTATATCGTCAAGCATGGGAAAATGAAATGGGATTGGCTATAACAAAAGAAAACTGGGAAGAAAGTCTACAACGAATACACCGGTGTTCATTAAACGCCAGACATATACTGATACAATTTAAAGTATTATATAGGTTACATTATTCGAAAACTAAATTAAATAGTATTTTTCCGAATCTCTCCGCTATTTGTGATAAGTGCAAGAAAGCAGAGGCAAATTTAATACATAGTTTCGTTACATGTCCTAAATTGAATTATTACTGGACAGAAATCTTTAAAGTTATTTCTGAAGTCATCAAAGTTAAATTGGACCCTAACCCAAAGCTAATAATATTTGGAATTCCGGATTTACATCTATCACTTACAGTAAATCAAAGAAATTTCTTTGATTACTGTTTAATAATTGGAAAAAAAATCATATTGAAATTTTGGAAGGGAACATTATCCCCCACAACCAAAATGTGGGCAACAGAGATGATGGAGACGTTACATCTGGAAAGAATTAGATTTGTCCTATTGGACAAGTATAATTCTTTTGAACAGATATGGTCTCCATATATACAGTATTTAGAGAAGTAGCTGTTCTTGGCAACACAGCTCGACGTGCACCCTGCGGGATTTGGTGAGAATAATTCATTTTTATATTGGAATTACATATATGTCTTTATTGATACTATCACTTGTAGTAGTGTTATTAATAATACATATTGTGGTTACTAAAAATGTTTTTTTTTTTTTTTTTTTTTTTTTTTTTTTTCTCTTTTCTTTCCTATATATAATCAAATTATTATTTAATCACTCTCTTAATGATTTATTCTTCCTCTATTCTTTCTCTATCATTATTTCTAAAAAAACAGTAGATAAGTATTACTAGTGTTTTACTTAATGCAAATTGAATTAATTTGATATAAAGTTGTTTGAAGCATTGTAATTGATTACCTTTAATAAAAAAATATATTACAATATTCCACCACTCACTCATAGCTCCCAACTGCATAGGCGCAGCTTATTTCCCCTCACCCCTAGCACTCTCTCCCGCTCCTCTTCACCCTCCCTTTTCTTTCCCCTTTCCTCCTCCCCTCCCCCAATCCCTCCCTCTCCTCTCTCTCCTTCTCCTTTCCCATACCCTCAGTTACTCCCTCCCTCCCTCCATAACTCCTCTCTCCTCCCTACCCCCCTCCTATCCCTCTATCCCCCACTATCCCTCCAGGATAACAATTTCCTCCAACCCAGGCCATAATATTTGATTTGAAAGCAACAATCTCCCCAATTAGTTTGGTCATCATGGACGAGTTGGGCCAAAGGGCCTGGACTCTATGACTCTATTCAGCATAGGAATGGTCCCTTACTGGCATTCATGCTCCATTCAAACTTCCTTGCAATCCCCTTCCTCAAATCATGTTTGTGTGCTTTTCCATTTCTTTCTTCCTTGTATGCTTATCTAGCTTCACCTTTATTGCACCTGCAATAATAGTCTCAGCTACACCATTCTGTCGCAAGTTTCATACTCCAACCACCTCTGCTCTTACTTCTGTCAACCACTTGTAGCTTATTCAACCTCATTGCCTTTGATAACGTTTCGCAACCTGAACTCTTTCCTCAGAGATTATTTTCTGAAGCTGATATTCCATCTTTTCACGGTTTCTACAATTGGACAGTTTCTATCCCATTCAATTCTTGACCAGCTCCCTTGTGAAAATCATAATTGGATCTGCCAACATTATTCCCTCCCCATCATTGTATTTGTCAAGTTAAAAAAAAGTTGGGTTTATTGCACTGATATGGTGAGGTCCAAGTACAATGAAAACCTTGCCTGCAGCAACTGCACAGGCACATACTCAGGCAAACACACAAACCATAAATTATAACTTATGCATAAATTCCACAATATGGCAAAAAGAAAAAAAGAATGTGCAAAAACAAAGACATTTGGGTAATTCACAATTAAAGAAAAATAGTAGAGGATTAGTGGTCTCTAGTGTTTGTTGCCAAGGCAGGGTTATGGTGATGCAGGTCAGTTCAAGAACCTGATAGTTGTGGGGAAATAGTACTTTCTTGAATCTGGTGGAGTGGACGTTTATGCTTCTGGACGTCCTGCTCGACAGTAGCAGCGAGAAGAGGGACTAACCCAAATATTGGGGATCCTTGATGATAAATGCCACCTTATTGAGACATTACCTCATGTAGATGCTTTCCATGGTGGAATTGATTCTAGATCCTATTCGTTTATAGTGTTCCAGTTAAATAAAGATAAAAGATGGCTGGATCAACAATTTTCTAAGATTAATAGACAATTAAAATACTCACTGCCTCTATCTCTTACTGTTGCTTTTCCTACATTACAACAATAAGGACATTTCAAAGGCACTTCATTGATTCATATTGACTATGAGAGAAGCAATATAAAGGTCTGAAGAAGGGTCTCGATCCGAAATGCCATCCATTCCTTCTCTCCAGATATGCTGACTGTCCTGCCAAGCTACTCTAGCATTTTGTGTCTATCTTCGGTTTAAACCAGCATCTGCAGTTTGTTCCTACAACATTTCGTCTGCTCCACTGCAAAGTCTCCTCAAGGTATGTCTACTTTGAAGAAGTGCTCCTGCTCTCTCCAACAAGAGTTCTGCAACATCCTCTCTCGCTGCTAATCTGAAGAAGGGTCTCGATGCAAAACATCACCCATTACTTCTATCCAGCGATGCTGCCTGTCCTGCTGAGCTACTCCAACGTTTTGGATCTATCTTTGGTTTAAACCAGCATCTGCAGTTCCTTCCTACAATATAAAGGCCAGTTTCATTTTAATTTCTTGTGTTTCAGACTTGGATCTGCTTCCTTTCACCATTACTTTACTATTTGCTCACCACCTCTTTTCCCAATCCTTCTCCTACTCTCTTTTCAAATGCTGCTGCCCCCACATGATTCCCAACACTCAAAAGTAGTCCAAATGCCCTCAGTGCCTCTCAGCTTGGATAACATTGAAACCTCTGAACAGCGTTCTGTATTCATAATGAAACATGACTCTGGAAAACCACTGGAAAATACTGTCTTTCCTACCACCACTTGCCATCCAGAGAGACAGAGGAAGGAAACAACCAGAAGGCAAGAAAGAAAGTAGTCGAAATAAGCAGCGCAGTGGATCACAGAACAAGAAGAAGCTGTACAAGCAGAAGATAAAATATAGACACAAAAAGCTGGAGTAACACAGCGGGACAGGCAGCATCTCTGGAGAGAAGGAATGGGTGATGTTTTAGGTTGGGATCCTTCTTCAGGTCTGTCCCGTTGAGTTACTCCAGCGTTTTGTGTCTATCTTCAGTTTAATCCAGCATCTGCAGTTCCTTCTTACAGATAAAATATAGAGTTCAAAGAAATAACATATCCTCATTTTGGTATTTAATTAAACACTAATACTTTATAATTTAACTAACTACTGATACTTTTAGTATTTAATTAAATACTAAAACCCAATCTGAATATTAGACATACAAGCCCACCTTTCCACTTCAGGGGTAATTGGCAACTGGGCTGCAAATCCCACTCAGCTTCACTATGGAAAGCAAGCACAAAGCTATCATTTAAGTTGCCGCTCAAACACATCTGCATAATCACAGATGTAAACCAACACAGCAGGCAGCAAAATAGAATGAAGCTGCTTTTTCTTCCTTTAAAAATAGGGTAATTCATCTGATTTACATGGACATTTCTACCATAATTTCCGAAGTACTGTGTATTTCAGCCAACAGTGTTGGACAGGATCCCATTCCTGAATCTGATGCTTGCTCATTAACTCTTCCACTCAGTTGGAAATAGTCTATCTTTCCTCCAAACATTACCTTCTGTTCCAATTCCCTCCTCTCTCCTCCCCTCTCTCCTATCTTCTGAATTAACTGTACTTCGGTGGAGCCAATTTCTGTAAGTAACCAAGTAATTTATCCTTCAGATATTCCTGCACGGCAGCCATCCAATGCATTTCAGCACTCCCTGCCATCGCAAGATTATAACCTGTGTTGAAACATATTATCACCCACAAGTTAAACGATTCACATCTTTTTACTTGTCAAGGCCAGGCTGCCAGTAAAGCGTGTTTTTGAATGAGCAACCAAATGATGATGCAGTGGTCAAGCCTTTAGCCTTTTTTACTCTGAGCATATTCCAATAACTGAGTTTTTTCTTTTACTACTTAGATTTAAATTTTCTTTCAATTCAGTTGGACCAAGATCGGTGCTAAAGAAACGCAATGTGGTGTGTTTTAATGACTACTTTCCAATGGCTCTGACATCCACCATCATAAGAGGCTGGTCATGGCACACATGAACTCCAGCCTCCCACACAGCCTTGATCCAGTGTAGTGTGCCACCTGTTGCAACAGGTCCTCAACAACTTTCTCCTTCACCATATCTAGATTACCAGTCACTGATGTCAGATATAGCTCTGCCTTCAACACCATAATCTCAACCAAACCCATCTCCAAATTCCTGGACCTAGGAGTCAGCAACTCCATCCACCATTGGATCCTTGACTTCCTAACCCATTGGCCACAATCAGTGAGGATAGATGACAAAACATTCACAACATCAGTGCCCTGTAAGGATGCATTCCAATCCCTTATTTACTCCTTACACACTCATGAATATGTGGCCAAATTCTGCTCCTGCTACTTCGGCAAATTTGAAGATGATATTACCATGGTAAGCCGGATGAGGAGGAGTACAGGAAAGGGATGGAGACCTGAGTAACCAGGATACAAGATAACAACCAATCCCTCAGTGTCATCAAGATGAAGGAGCTAGTTATTGACTTCAGGAAATGAGGTGACGTACATACCCCAATCAACATCAATGGTGACAAAGTCGTGGGATGTGGGAGATGGTCGGGAGCCTCAAGCTCCTCGGAATATGTATCACTCCAAGGCAAAAAGGTGAAGAAAGAAGCAGAAAACAGGCTTTGAAAGTTTATTTAAATAAGGCCTTCTGCTAATCTCACTCTGAAGGCAACGACCAAATTAGTAATGGTCTGGGTTAATTATTGTCACGTGTACTGAGAGACAGTGAAAGGTTTTTGTTTGTGTGCTAACCAGTCAAATCAAACCATGCAGTAGATGTGTACAATCAAGCCATAGCAAAGTACATCAGGTAGTGCAAAGAGAAACACCCCAGTGTGCGGAATATAGATGTATAAAGTTATGACATTATAGCTACTGAGAAAATGCAGATAAAAAAGTGTAAGAGCAGCAATGAGTTTGTTCACTCGTGTGCGAAAAGACGACACATAGCTCGCTGTTGGGATCCGTCGTCGTCCAACATGTTGACAGAATTGGTCCCCCCGACGCGTCACAAAGTGCATCGGGTCATCGTTTCCGGGGATCGCCGCGAGGAGGCTTCTGTCATGATCCCCGCTGCAATGAGTAAGGTTGGAAGATCGGGACTTCACCTTTAGTTTATAAGCGGACAGTTCAGTAGTCTGATAACAGCGGAGTGGAGCTGTTCCTGAATCTGGTGGTACATGCTTTCAAACTTTTGCATCTTCTGCCTTGAGGAAAGAGGAGTAAAAATGGTCCTTGATTATGTTGGTGTCAGTGGAGGGGAGTTTGGACTGGGTGATGGGCTAAGCTACATAGAGTCATAGATTCATAGAGTGATACAATGTGGAAACAGGCCCTTCTGCCCAACTCACCCCACCGGCCAACATGTCCCAGCTAGTCCTGCCTGTCTGCGCTTGGTCCATATCCCTCCAAATTTGTCCTATCCATGTACCTGTCTAACTGTTTCTTAAATGTTGGGATAGTCCCAGCCACAACTACCTCCTATGCCCATACACCCACCACCCTTTGTGTGAAAAAGTTACCATTCAGATTCCTATTAAATCTTTTCCCCTTCACCTTGAACCTATGTCCTCTGGTTCTCGATTCCCCTACTCTGGTCAAGAGACTCTGTGCATCTACCCGATCTATTCCTCTCATGATTTTATACACTACTGGATCAGTACATCCACTACTTTCTGCAATTTCTTGTGGTCTTTGAAGCTCTTAGGAATTTGAAGCACTCAACCATCTCCACTTCGGCACTATAAATTCTGATTGGGACTTGTACTCCATCTCACTTCCTGAAGTGGTGGTGGATGTATGGAACAAGCTGCCAGAGGAGGTAGTTGAGGCAGGGACTAACCCAACATTTGAGAAGCAGTTAGACAGGTACATGGATAGGACAGGTTTGGAGGGATACGGACCAAATGCTGGCAGGCGGGACTAGTGTAGCTGTGTTGACTAGTGTTGGCAAGTTGGGCTGAATGGCCTGCTTCCACACTGTATCACTCTATGACTCAAAAAATAGTCAATAACTAGCTCCTTCATCTTGCTGACAATGAGGCATAGTTTGTCGTATGACACCATATTACCAATCTCCTTCAGTCTATTCAGTCAAATCATTGTTTAAGATCTGGCCCCCATATAGTAGTGTCATCTGCAAACTTGCACTTGGAGTTCGAGCAGAATTTGGCCACACTGTAGTGAATGTATAGGGAGTTTATTATGGGGCTGAGAACTTGTCGAGAATTTTTGTGGAAGACTTTTTGTCGCCTATCCTAACTAATTGTAGTCTATGGATCAGGAAGTGAAGGATCCAGGTGCAGAGAGGGTGCTGACTCCCAGGTCCAGGAATTTGGAGATGAGTTTGGTTGGGATTATGGTGTCAAAGGCAGAGCTATAGTCAATAAACAGAAGTCTGATTTAGGTGTCCTTGTTATCTAGATTTTCCAACAGCGCATGTGGGATAAGGGAGATGGTGTCTGCTGTGGACCTGTTGCAAGAGCAGGCAAACTGCAGTAGACCAATGTAGTTAATCATTGGGAGGCTGGAGTTACTGTGCGCCATGACCAGCCTCTCGGAGCACTTCATGATGGTAGATGTCAGAGCCACTGGATGCTACCTTGCTTCCCTTTGGTACCAGGATGATAGTGGTCTTATTAAAGCAGGTGAGAACCTCCGAATAGAGTAGGGAGAGGTTAAGGATGTCTGTGAATGCTCCTGCCAGCTGGTCAGCTCAGGCCCTGAGGACGTCAGCAGGGAATCCATCTGGGCCATTTGCATCCCGCAGGTTCACTCTCAGAAAGGCCGATCTGACATCTGCGACAGTGACAATGTGTAAAGCTGCAGCTTGGACTGTTGGGGCAGATGATGTTATTCCACCATCCTTCTGTTCAAAGCGAGCATTGAATAAAGCTTGTCAGGAAGGGACAGGTTGTTGCTGAAAATACTGCCCAACTTCACTTTGTAGATTATTATAGCATGCAAGCCTGAATATTTCACCACCCCGCCATATGTTGGTTTACTGTTGCCCAACAATATAATTTATTTGTGCCCTAGAATTACCAGGTAGGAATTTTATTTAGACTGTAAGGGAAAGGAGCGAAAAACATCTTAGAATCATGGAATCTAATAGAAAAATAGTTCATTTGGGCCATTATTCTGTGTAGGCTCTTTGAAGGAGCTTGGATGATCTTTGAGAAGATCTCTTTGAGAAGATGGATCAACATCATCCATCTTCTCTTATTGAATAACCATCTATTCTTGTTTCCTGTTCGGTTTTTGACCCAATTCCATTTTCAAAGTTATTACTGAATCTGCTTCCAAAACTTTTTTTAAAGATTAAAACTTGGTGCATAAAAAGACATCTCAACTCACTCTCTTTCTTCTGCCAATCACCTTAAATCTGCACTCTCTGGTTACCAACCTTCCTGTAAGTTTGGGAATTTTCTTTCTATTTCTCTGTTCCACAGAGAACAATTTCAGCTTCTAGAGTCCCTGGCATCAATATAACTTTTCTCTGCAGCCTCTTCAAGGCCTGGCATCCTTTCTGAAATGTGGTAACGAGAACTGAACACCATCCTCCAGAACTGTCGGTTAACCAGTATTTTGTTTCATGGAGCGTAAAAAATCTAAGGAAGTATTTTGCTTGTGTGCACATTCCCTCTATTCATGAAAGAAAGTCCATTTATTTCAATGTTGCCACTAACCTTTACTCCCAAAGGGTTTAATGGTGCTAATAAATGCCTTTTGAAACCAATTTTGGATAAACTAGATAGCTTCTGAATATGGGCGTGAGATTGCAGGGCTTAGTGAATCGGTCGCATTGATTTTAGTGCAGGCAGAAGAAATTATATACCATCACCACTTTAAATAATTTTAGTGCATAGCTAGTATTAACTATGCTGTTGATTTGATAGACAGGGAGTAAGATCATGCAAGGAAATCTCTAGTTACAACTGGTCTATGCTAATTAAAACGGCTCTGGACCTTTTCGAGGAGGCATATTATAGCTGGGTTAGGTGATGCTGACATTTACAGATGAATCTATCCGATGGACTGCTTTGTTGCCTATTATATAAAGTCACCCAGGGTATTTGGGGGCAACGTAGGGCATGGTGGACAGTGGAGGAAATGTCTTGTACAACCAGGGGGCACCCCAGACACAAACTCGGGAGGCTGTAGCATGAAGCTGTTAAATGCTGTAGGATGAGGCTGTTAAATGAAATTCAAATAAAACCGCAGATGCTTGAAACCTGAAATAATAGACAATAGGAGCAGGAGTAGGCCATTCGGCCTTTCTATCCAGCACAGCCATTCACTGTGATCATGGCTGGTAAAACTCAGCATGTCAGGCAGCATCTCTACACAGGAGCAGAATTAGACCATTCAGCCCATTGAGTCTCCTCGGCTATTCAATCATGGCTGATCTATCTTTCCCTCTCAACCCCGTTCTCCTGCCTTCTCCCCATGAGCCTTGGCACCCTTACTAATTAAGAATCTGTCAATCTCCGCCTGAAAAATACCCAATGACTTGGCCTCCACAGATGTCCGTGGCAATGCATTCAACTTGGAATTCTTCTATTAATACGAATCACCCAGCTTCTTTCATTTCTCCAATCCACTGAAGTCTCACCCTTTTCATTAATTTCCTTTGCATCCTCTATAAAGCCTTGAAATCCTTCACAAGCTCCATTAGCTACAGTTCAGCACAACACTCCAACTGTGGAATAACAAGTGCATTATGAACATTTAACTAAACTTCTGCGCTGTGTGGGAAGTAACTGCGGATGCCGTTTTACATCAAAAATAGACACAAAATGCTGGAGTACTGTAAATCAGCAGGACAAGCAGCATCTCTGGATAGAAGGAATGGGTGTAATTTCAGGTTGAGATCAGTCTAAAGAAGGGTCTCAACACGAAACGTCACCCATTCCTTCTACCCAGAGATGCTGCCTGTCCTGCTGAGTTACTCCAGCATTTGTGTCTAAACTTCTGGGTTTTTGAGCTCCCCACCTCTGTGCATGAATCCAAGATTCGGATAGCCTGCTTTTTAAAATAGGCTTCTCAGCTTGCTTGCCACCTCAAAAATGTAATTACATTTGTCCATGAACTTCCCATTCCAATTCCTGACAACCATTCATAAACGTTTCTATTTCTGCAAGGGAAATGGTTGGCAATCATCTTAAAGCTGATTTGTAGCATTGCTACCTGCCTGTCAAAAGCTGATTTGAAACTTCTCAAACAAGTTTCAATTAAGGATCATTACACGTGGCAGTGAAAGAGAATATTTTAATCACATTAATATTGAGGTTGATGCAAATCCACTCAGTTCCTTCCGATAATATTTTATTTTAGGGTTACAGTTTATCACAAAAAATTGTATATTGTGGTCTGTACAATGGAAAGTATCAGTTGAAGATATTGTCAGATTCTAAACAATTCACTTCAGTATTAAACAGTTTCCAGTGCTCGAGCAGTAGAGATTGTCATTAACCTCCATCTATAAATGGGTAAAATAACAGAGCATCAGTGGGAGGTGTTTTAAAAAACAATTTACTGTGATAGAGAACCAATTTGTACTTCTAAAGAGTAGGAGCCCTACTTGCCAAAACAAAGCTATTGTATGTCTTGAGAGATAACAAGGAAACTATTTTACTGCAAGAAAAGGCACACAACACTGTAAAAAGAAGAAAAATGTCGAAACAAGGAACTGCAGATGCCGGTTTATAAAAAATGACATCAATTGTTGGAGTAACTCAGCGGGTCAGACAGCATGTCTGCAGAACATGGCTGGGCGATGTTTCGGGCAAAGATCTTATAGCGGAGCAAGATCTTTGGTTTCGGGGCACTTCTTTAAACTGATTGTTTTGGGGGGGGATGGAAGAAAGTGGGCAGGACAGAAGCCTGATAAGTGATAGGTAGATCACACAAAATGCTGGAGTACCTTAGTGGGTCAGACAGCATCTCTGGCGAAAAGGAGTAGGTGACTTTTCGGGTCGAGACCCATCTTCAGACTTATACAGGTGGGGGTTGGGGGGAAGAGGGGGGAGAGGGGGGAGAAGGTTGATCGGCAGATGGTTGGACAAAGGCCAGAGATGAAAAGTCAAAATGTGTGAGATAAGAAAAGTTGAGAATTGTGAAGACAGCGGAAGGAATGTATGTGAAAGGGGAGAAATGGGTGAGACTCCAGGTAGGGTACAGGGAGGGGTGGAAAGGAGGGTGGGGGGGAGGAAGGTTGATTGGAGAATTCAATCAACCTTCATAGAGTACTGTCTATAATAATTTAAATAATTGACAGCAAAGTGTTGTGGAAACCCTTATATAATTGCAAGTCTATCTTTCTAAATGAGCCCTAATGCAGTGAGAACTCTCGTGGTTATTGAAGATATAATCATTTGTATCCCCATCTCACTTCTGTACAAAATGTAGACATCAAGAGAAAGAGTGACGAACAGCTCATACTTGTTTGGTTAATGGTGCCACCTGGACCCCGACTAAATATTAACTTTATAAATAATTAACAACTATCATATGTTGAACATGTGGTCATATCGGCTGCTTGCCGTTCCTTCCGTTGTTGTCCATGAATAATTCTCCGGATCTTTACTGATTGCAAAACAGTGATGTAGGAATATAGAGTACTGAATCGTTGCAGTCTGTCTGAAGTTTATTGTGAAAACCTCCTTCAGTTTCACAGCAAGGTAGGTGGAGTTCAATAACAGATGCTGATGAATAAATAGCAGCAGTTACCTCACTGCAGTGAAACTGTTGATAATGAGTGGTTAGCATCAGAAAGAGAAAAGCAGCTTAACACTGTGGGTGGAAAACCTTCTGTCACGGCTCCAAGAGCCTATTGAGGAGTCTACACTTTTTTTTTCCCCACGTCCCACTCAGGACTCCAATGTAAAATTGTGGCAGAGTTCCCAGTGAACTACTGAGCGAGTGCCTCACCACTCAGTGTGCTGACTTTGGAATGATCCTTCTGCCCTGGCAGGTGGACATAAAAGATTTCACTCCAGCATTGGGGAAAAAAAGTGGCCCAACACTGAGCCAGACCCACAGAGGATCCTCTACTGACACTGAGCTCTAAAGGGAAACCAAGTCTCGTAATTATGCTCCTGAACCAAGGTCAACTGTTAGAGAATCAACCACTGAATCTGTCCCTCGCCACCAAGAATGAGAGTCACTCCAATCACCTCCCGTCAAACTAATAGTCTGGGTCATCAAACAGGGCCAATGGCTTACCAACCTAAGGATCAGAGTCCAAAATCTAGCACTAAATCTCCAGGGACCAATCTACAAAAAGTTTAAATTTATGTTAAGGTTAAGGTTATTGTTGTCACATGTACTGAGGTACTTTGTTTTGCATACAATCCAAACAGATCAGATCTACCATAAATACTATCAAGTCAAACGTGTAAAATAGGTGGAGCAAAGGGGCAGATACAGAGTGCATTATAGTGCATTCATCGCTAGGATGATAGAGGTATTTTTGAAGCAGGTAGGGAAGTAGTGAGAGGTTAAATATGTCTGTGAATTCTTCTGCCGGCTGATCCGCACAGGTCCTGAGGACATGGCCATGGACAGATTCATTCTCAGGAAGGCGGATCTTATGTCTGCCACAGTAACCGTTGGTACAGGTGCACCCCGGACTGGCGAGCCAGGTGGCATTCCACCACCAATCCTCTGTTCAAAGCGTGCAGAGAATGCATTGAGTTCCTCCAGGAGTGACCCATTGTCACCAGCTAAGGTGGAACGGTAAAGACTTTGCAGGGGATTGTGAATACCAATATTATGACTGATTTTAAGAGGAAAGGCAAGGCAATGGGAGGAAATTACAGAGGGATGCTGACACATTGCCCCGCTCCTTCATATTGTTGAAGAGACCATTGACCATGAGATATTTGAAAAGTGCCAGCAACAACATCAAATATCTATGTGTGCAAAGGCCTCCGAGTCTGCAAATTATGAAGACCTTGTAAAAGATGTTTTTTGGATTTGACTTCTCTATCAAATTCATCAAGATTCTGATAAGGGTTACTGTTGTTGCTCACTACAATGGTTCAGAGTCAAAGCCATTTATCATCAACACCGGGGGAAAGCGAAGGATTGTCAATATTCCAAATATTTTCTCAATATCCTGCTCCTTGCTAGGACTAACCTGCTGAAACTGTCAGTAACCTCAGACAAAAATGGGAGGTTAATCCAGCTAAAGGCAGAAATCTCCAGACTTCACCATTGACATTGAAACATTGATGACTATGCCATCCTTCAACAAACCGAGATCAATCCATGCAACATTAGTTGAAGGATGCTTATTGAAGTCCTCATTCAACATCAAAAAGTCTAAGGTTCTATAAGTACAAGTTCAAGGACTTCCTCAGTGTATCACTGACGACTAGACTCTGGCAACAAACAAGACTCATAATAGCCAGTTTTCTCTAGTAGTGAACGTAGATGACAGGATCTGGCACAAGATCTACTGCTCCTGTACCCAACACCAAAATCCAGTTAGATAGCTCAGATGTCATCCCTATCCTTTGTTATGGATATGAAACATGAGTAATTTACCAACATCGTCTAATGAACCTGAAGAGGTACCACCAACAAGTTCTTGATAAACATCTGCATTAGGTGTGAAGAGCACCGATTTTTTTTTCTCTTCTTGGCGGTACCTCTTTAGGCTCATGGGATATTTGAAAACACATTTGACTGCAGAATCAGATTACTAAGTAATTTTGTCTCCATCAGAGAACAAGGAGATTATCTTTGATTGAGACCTACAGATACAAATGTATGCAAGTTCTCCAATGCACACTAACCTGTATCATATCTGGCACTGATTGACACTAACTCTTAAATTTTCTCTGAATTAGTTTTGGTATAGACCCAAATAATTCCTCTGCACAGATTGATATACAACTATGTAATCTTCCTAAATAGATATCGACAGAGTCTGACCCATGCAATCATCTCCAATTTGAAATTGACGAACAATGCACTATAGGGTGCTTTAAAAATTTGTATTGATTGATATTGATCTATATAATTCCAGCTAAAATGGTATCAACCTACTTAACCCAAAGTAAATTGGTATTGACACTGAGCCATATGATACCCATTAAATTAATTTGATCAAGACTAACCTATTTAATCCCCCTAAACTGACTTGACCAATACCAAGGATAGGCACGAAATGCTGAAGTACAAACCTCACCAATGTCTCCAAACTGGTATAGATTAGCATGAACCCATATAATCCTCCCATAAGTGGTTTGGATCAACACTGGCCACTGGTTGTATGGTCCAAGTGACCCTGAGCCGTATAATGCTTCTGATTAATGACTCAAATAATTGTCCTACATTGATTCTGATTGACTATGATTATATCATCATCGTTGAAAACATTAGCAACGCAGTGGTGCTGGTTTCCGGCGGGCACGGTGACGGATGCACCACACATCTCTGCCCTCCATGCAGCTGGCAAGCTCCTCTTTTGCCTCTACACATGCGTCTTCCATCTATATGATATCCCAAAAACTGATCAAAATTGACCAACATAGTTTCCCCAGTACGAACTCCTTCAATACTGACCCATTTCATTTCCCCTGTATTAATTCTCATTGACACTAGCTCTTCTAATCCCCTTGAACACCGATGCAAATTGACACTGACCCATGTAATTACCCATGGATTTCCCCCAAAAATGATTCTGAGGGACATTGACATAATCAATTTATTCCCC
This sequence comes from Amblyraja radiata, assembly GCF_010909765.2. Classification (NCBI taxonomy): domain Eukaryota; kingdom Metazoa; phylum Chordata; class Chondrichthyes; order Rajiformes; family Rajidae; genus Amblyraja; species Amblyraja radiata. The sequence continues at coordinate 24,671,826 of NC_045980.1, read as the reverse complement.
TCTACAATTCTGATGACAATCCTCTGCAAAATTCTGCCTGCACTTCTTCTGACTGATACTAACCCACAATCATTGCAGTTATTATTTACCATCTCTGATTCTGATCAACACCAACCCACGTCATTCCCCCCCCCCCCCCCCCCCCCCACACCACACTGATACAGATCAATGCACGGCTACATAATTTCCCTAAACTGAGGTAGATTGCTGTTGACGTGGTTTCCCCAACAATGATTCCATGTGACACTTAGTCAGAAGGTTTTCTCTCCACTGATTCTGATTGACACTGACATAAAATCACCCCTTCAGTGATCAGCATTAACCGATGTAATTCCTTGGTACGGATCAATACTGGGCCATATAACACTGAATCTGATTGGCAGTGACAGACATAATTATTCTTATGCTGATTATAATTGACATTGGCCCACCAATATTCCCTATGCACTGTGATTGCCATTGATCCATATAATTCCCACAACACAGATTTTGATCTTCGCTGATCCATAGAATTCCCTTTAAACTAATCAATGCTGACCAATGTAAGTACCCTGCACTTATTCTGATTGGCACTGACCAATAGAATTCCCTGTGTGGTGTTTCTTGTGTACACCAATCTATTAATTTCTCTGATTGATTTTGACTGATGCTAGCTTGTAAAATTCCCCCATTTCATTTACGCAGATTCTGACCGACAATGGCATATCATTCCCTGCAAAACGATCAACAATAACCCACTTAATTCTCTCCGATCAATGGTGACCATTTAACCAACCCACAACATCCCACAATGCTGCTACTGATTGACACAAATACATCCCCCTCATGTAAATTAGTTTAAAACAACTTGTAGAATTCCCATTACCCAGTAATAATTGATAATTCCCCTCAAGCTGATTTTATTTGATACTGGTCCATTTATTCCTCCTTGCATCGACTGTGATTGATTCTGATCCATATAAATTACCCTAAACTGTTCAAATATGACCCACAGATTCCTATCTATGCAGCTTGACACTGTCATATAATTCCTCCTGCAGTAAGAGAGGAAAGACACATGCAAGTTTCAAATTATAGGTATGTGCAATTTAAGATAAGCATTAAAGTAGGAAGGCAAGAATGCCTGTTGCTCAGAAATCAATTCATCCCATTAACAAATGCCTCTGAAGCAGTAGAGGAAGAAAAGTGAAAAACTGGAAGCAAAGATACCTCACTGCTAGCAAGTGAAGAAAGAGGCTACAACATTGTCTTTTCTCCTCTCATCTGTTTACCGAGCTGCTGATGTCAGGTTGATGTTGACTGGTGCTTTCTGACAAGTTTGGTCACCTTCAGGAATTAGACTAAAGGGCCTGTCCCACTTGGGCATCATTTACGTGACATCCTAAAAATTGGTTGGCATGTCGTAACGCGTGCATGGCGCGTGGTGAGGCGTGGTGGCATATGCAGTGACGCGTGCTAATGCGCGCCGCCCCAGGATTTTGTAATGCTCAAAATCCTCGTGCGCCACTTTCCTTGTGCACGCTGACGTACTGATGGCGTACGCGGGCCTACTGACGGCGTACGTGTAGCGCGTGGTGATGCATGGTTACCCACAGTGACGCACGAACATTGCCTAAGCTAATTTATTATGCGTCACCGTGCGTCAACGTCCATAACCATGCGTCGCCCGTACGCCGTCAGCATGCCATTTGCGTATCATTTGATCGCCGCACCACGCGACTACCCAGTATAGAGCGTGCGTAGTTTTGAAAAAATTTCACTGGGAAAATCCTTGCCACGGAGATCGGACTAAGTACGAACGACATCGCAAATAGCTCACAAAAGAAGCAGGGTCCTCAAGAGCACTTGGCGCCGACTGTCGTACTGCTAGACGATTTTCGCGCGACAGTCACTACCAGCCTGTCGCATAAATGACGCGCAAATGCCGCCCAAGTGGGACAAGCCCTTAAGGCTGACAGAAATCTGTGCCAGCAAGTTGATGAATAAAGTCAGTGGGAGAACATTGGCTCTCAGTTGCCATGAGGCAGCTTCATAATGTCACACAACACAAAACCAGGCCCTTCGGCCCGCTGAGTCCATGCCGACCATCAAGCATCCATTTACATTAATTGTACAATGATCTCATTTTATTTGACCCCACATTCCCATCAACTGTCTCCAGATTTTACCACTCACCCACACACCAGTGGCAATTTACAGTGACCAATTAACCTTACAACCTCATATGTTCCAAATTCAGAGCACCCAGAGGAAACTCATGCAGTCACATGAACAACATGCAAACTCCACACAGACAGCTCCAGGGTTTAAGATTGAACCCAGCTTTGTATATTTTCATCCTCTTACCTTGTGAGTGGCAACAATATGAGCTGCACCAAAGTGCTTCTGAAAGCAAAACATTTATATCATTGTGAGGGAACTTCAGAAGTCATTGGAAACCTTTTGACAGTACATGAACATCTCTGGCACTTTCTTCAGAAGAGCAAACTCAGTTTGCACCACACTTGCCAAAGGAAACAATTCTCCAGTCTACAGATACAAATATGTTGATCCCAAGGTGTGGAAACCAGACATCTTCTTAACTTCCCCTTATCTTTCAGACATGAATGGTGGGACATTCTTATGGTTAAATCCTTTGGGAAGAACTATAGACATCAGTTATCACACAGGCATCAGCAATTAAGTGTCAGTGGGGTAAACCACAAATGATGAAACTCAGCCAAGATACACTGAAGAAATAAAGGCTTCTATTTATCTCAAAATTAACTACTTCTGAAGTGTAGTCACAGTTGTAGTATGAGCTATTCAGCGACTAATCTGAAGTGTTGCAACAATTGTATTGTGTAAGCCATGCAGCAACTAACTAGCCGCAGGAAACCACAAATAGCAGTGTCATAAAATAAATGCACAATCTGTTTGAAAATAAGTACATTTTGGCCAAAACATTGCAGAGGACTTCTTCAATCTTCTGGGAGGAAAAAAGTACAATAAGTCAAAGTCAAAGTATCCTTTATTGTCATTCAGACCTTTTGGTCTGAATGAAATTTCATTGCCTTGCAGTCATACATATAATAAAAATAACAAAAACACACAATAAACACAAATTTAACATCACCACAGTGAGTTCACCAGGCACCTCCTCACTGTGATGGATGGCAAAAGTCTTAAAGTCTTTGTCTCTTCCCTCCTTGTTCTCCCTCTGCGCTGAGGCGATCCAGACCTCCGATGGTGTGACCCCGCCGGGTGATGGTAAGTAAGTCCCGCGGCTCAACCGTGCTCCGCGAACGGGCTGGTTCAAACTCCGCGGCCCGGGGTGGTCGAAGCTGCCGAAGCTGCCGCCCTCCAGTCCAACGGACGAAGCTGTTGCCGCGGGAGCTCCGGAAAAACAGGTCTTTTTGTGTCTATCAATAATATCTTGAGATGGCAAAAATCAGCCTCAGTTTAACATTCCAACTGGGAAAACAGTTGTGCTGGTATTGCAGTGTGTGTTTAATATTACACTGGAGTGTCACTGTGAATTTTATCCGCACGAAAATGTATCTACTTCACGACCTAAATTTTTGTCCCTAAAACAATTAACACGAATATTCCTATGGTTAGATGTCCTACACATGTGACTTTTAGAAATTCTCATCAAGTGCTGAGATACTTCCAGATTAATATTTGAATGCTGCTGCCCATATTTGCCAGAAGGTCACTCTCAATTCCAGCAGGATATCACTAATTCCACAGAGTATCATAATTTCACTAATGTGGCAAGTCCAGGCATTACAGATACCATCCAAAACTCAGCAGTAGTGTAAAATGAACAGTTTTACAATCACACTGTTACATTTCACCCTAAAACAGTCATGTTAACTTCAGTGTGTAGGAAGAAACTGCAGATGCTGGTTTAAACCGAAGATAGACACAAAAAGCTGGAGTATCTCAGCGGGTCAGGCAGCATCTCTGGAGAGAAGGAATGGGTGACTTTCACTCCAGAGATGCTGCTTCTCCCGCTGAGCTTTTTGTGTCTATCATGTTAACATTAGTCTTTGCAAAGCACTAGAAAAACTCCATGACTTGCAGATGTTAGACAGGAAATCTAAAACTCCGTTCCTTACAAGTAACTCCACCTCTCTTCATGGTAACTGTAAATGAACCAGACTATTCATAACCTTTGAGCTTTGGGCCAGACTCCTTTGCTTCCATCTCCATCATATCAAATGACTGCCCAGCTCTGCTCATCTTCTTCTCATCGTCGCTCTATTACCATTGGAATTGACCATTGCTTGAACCTCGTGGCTTGCCTCCTCTGCATAGACGCGGGACCTTTCAAATCTCTTTTACCTGGATCCTAACTTACAACAGATACTTTTCACCCATTGCCACCGTGGTTACTGACTTCCGTTGGCTCCAGATTTAGAAATGCCTTGATATTATAATTCTTGCCCATGCTTTGAAACCCTCTTGGTTCTTCCCTCCCATCTTGTTATCATCTCCTTCACCTTATCATTCTCCTCCAAATCTGGCCTTTTGCTCATGCCTGAATTTCATAGCTCCACTACTATGAGCCATTTCAACCATCTCAACTCCACCTTGTCTACCTCCCTCAACACTCTGGCCCCCCTCAAAACAAGAACCGTAACTTTCAACACATCCTCACCCTGGTACACACCTGCACTTCGTAAACTGAAACAGACTGGTCGCCAACTCGAACGACTAATAAAGAAATCATCTCTCACAGTCCACCTTGAAGCTTACAAACTCCACCTCACTGACTACAAAGATGCCCTCATTGCTGCAAAATCTGCCTACCTCTCCTCCATATTCACCGATCCCTGCCTAAACCACAGAACCCTCTTCTCCACAGTGGGCAACCTCCTCAAGCCTCGAGCCAACACTCTCCCTACCTCTACTCCGGATCTCTGCAACTCATTCCTCCACTTTTTCGCTGATAAAATCAGCACCATCTATCAATCTTTATCCCCTGTACCCGACTCCTCAGCATCTACTCCACCACCTACCACGGCCCCTCCTTTCAACATCTCCACTGACCTCCTTACCCCTCCTCCACACTGCTTCCTCTCCCAGTTTGACCTGGTCACCCCTATTGAAATCTCCAAACTCATCAGCTCTTCCAAACCCACCACCTGCTCCCTCGACCCTCTCCCCACTCCCCTGTTGAAGTCCTGCCTCCCCGTACTCTGCCCCTACCTCACTAATCTCTTCAACTCCTCATTGTCCCAAGGAATTGTCCCCTCCGCTTTCAAAACTGCTGCCGGTACACCAATCTTAAAGAAACCTGGTCTTGATCCCTCCTCTCTCATTAACTACCGCCCAATCTCAAACCTCCCCTTCCTTTCAAAAACCCTGGAGCGTATCGTTGCGTCGCAACTTCATTCCCACCTCCTTGCGTATAACCTACTTGAACCCCTCCAATCTGGCTTTCGCCCCCTCCATAGCACAGAAACTGCTCTCCTCAAAGTCCTCAACGACCTCCTCACCTCTGCTGACACTGGTTCCCTCAACATCCTCATCCTCCTCGACCTGAGCGCAGCCTTCGATACAGTGAACCATAACATCCTGCTCACCAGACTCAAGGACCTCGGCATTGAAGGCTCTGCACTCAGCTGGCTCCGTTCCTACCTTTCCAACAGATCCCACTTCATCTCTCTCCACAACCACACCTCTGCTACAGCCGCAGTCACTCAAGGCGTTCCCCAAGGCTCCGTACTCGGCCCCCTCCTCTTCATCATCTACATCCTCCCCCTTGGTCAGATACTCCGCCACTTCAATCTGGACTTCCACTGTTACGCTGATGACACCCAGATTTACCTTGGCACCAAATCCCCCCACAACCCCCCCCCTCTCCCATATCAACTCCTGTTTGTCAGCTATAAAAACCTGGATGCAACATAATTTCCTCAAACTCAACAGCGATAAGACAGAATTTCTCCTCATAGGCTCCAAAGCCACACTCAGCAAAATCAATAACCCCACTCTCACCATCGACGGCACCACTGTCTCCCCATCTCCCCAGGCCCGCAACCTTGGCGTGATCTTTGATTCCACCCTCTCCCTTGAGCCTCACATCCGCCATGTCATTAAAACCTCCTTCTTTCATCTCCGCAACATCGCCAAACTCAGACCCTCTCTCACACCGCCTGCTGCTGAAAGACTCATCCATGCCTTCATCTCCTCCCGACTGGACTATTGCAACTCACTTCTCCTTGGCATCAGCTCCACCTACATCAACCGACTCCAACTGGTCCAGAACGCAGCCGCCCGACTCATCACCCACACCAAATCCTGGCATCACATCACTCCAGTCCTCAAAAAACTTCACTGGCTTCCCATCTCCCACCGGATCACCTACAAAATCCTGGTCCTCACCTACAAAGCCCTCCACCATCTGGCCCCCACATATCTCATTGACCTCCTCTCCCCCTACCAACCCTCACGGTCCCTCAGATCCACATCAGCCGGTCTCCTCTCCATCCACAAGTCCAACCTCCGCAGTTTTGGGGACAGAGCCTTCTCCAGGGCAGCTCCCAGGCTCTGGAACTCCCTCCCCCAACTGATCCGCAATTCCGTGTCCCTCCCCATCTTCCAGTCCCGCCTCAAGACCCATCTCTTCACCACTGCCTATCCTTAGCCCCACGTCCCCGTCCCTTTTCATCTGTGCATTAATTGCCTCATGCTGTGTTTTGTATTGAATTCTGTCTTTACTTTGTGTACTAGTCATGTCTCTACTATTTATTTCATTCCCCTTACATGTTTTTCCTATACATGCTCAATTTTTGTAAGGTGTCCTTGAGACTCTTGAAAGGCGCCCATAAATAAAATGTATTATTATTATTATTATTTCCTCAGATGCTAAAGCTTTAAGCTCTGTAAATCATCCCGGAGACTCCTCACGTCTCAGTTCATTAAGTGGGAACAGCTTAAAAGCAAGTTCTGACCAATATTTTGATGGTCTGCCCTAATTCCTCCTGATGTGGCTTGGTGTCAATGTTTCCTTCATAACGCAACCTTGAAGCACTTTAGAATGTTCTTGTAACATTAATGTTCAGATATAAATGGAGCATTCTTGTGTGGGAAAAGTACTTGAGGGATTAAAACAAAATGAATGACGTTCTGAATCATTACCAGCAAAGTGGCCAAGAAATACCAGTGTCTGAGTCATTCAAGGGGACAAATGCTGGAAGTGTTGGTATTCTGTGACTGTCACCTACTTGATCGCCTAATCAAGGGGCATCAGGTTCTGTATAATTAATGGCTCTTAAATTAAGCTTGATTAGCACCTCTCAATTCTGCAATCTCTACCAATTAGAGGTACGAAAACAGCAGATAACCACCACCTTGCAATTCCCCCCCAGGCTACTCATCATCCTGACTGGGAAATATGCCATGTTCTCATTGTCATTGTCAAAATCATGCAGATCTCAATCTAACAGCTTTACCATGCAGAATCCAACAGTTCCAGAAGGTGACTCATCGCCTTTTTCTTTAGAAACAGGCCCTTCGGCCCACCGAGTCCATGCTAACCAGCCATCCCCGCACCCTAACAAAATCCTACACACACTTTTACAATTTTACCAAAGCCAATTAGCCTACAAACCTGTTCAAGAAGGAACTGCAGATGCTGGAAAATCGAAGGTACACAAAAATGCTGGAGAAACTCAGCGGGTGCAGCAGCATCTATGGAGCGAAAGAAATAGGCAACGTTTTGGGCCGAAACGTTGCCTATTTCCTTCGCTCCATAGATGCTGCTGCACCCGCTGAGTTTCTCCAGCATTTTTGTGTACCTAGCCTACAAACCTGTATGTCTTCGGAGTGTGGGAGAAAACTGGAGCTTCCGGAGAAAACCCACGCATGTCACGGGTTGAACATGCATACTCCGTATAGTCCGCACCCGTAGTCAGGATCAAACTCAAGTCTCTGGTGCTGTAAGGCAGCAACTCTACCGCTGCACCGCCTCTTCTCAAAAGCAGTTACAAAAGGGCAATAAATGCTGCCATTGTCACCAATACTCACATCTCACAAATGATTTTTTTTTTATGAATGGCCGTGTAATGTGTATATGAGCATGTTGAAGTCAAAATTCAGCTTGGGCAGCTGTGCTTGATAAGTGAACAAGTGTTAGCTGTATTTCTCTCTCAAAGTTCAATTTAATGGCAATCGATCTGCGCTTAGTGGGCAATGCAAATAGGAACCAAAAAAAAAATAATACCTCAAACACTGCCTTCCAAAAGAAAAATTTAATTTCCTTCAAACTAATTGTATTCCAAAATCACTTAGTGGTTTCTAGGCAGCAGGAGCTTAATATTCCAGGGTCAAAGATACTGAACGAGCTAAAAAGCTGGCGTGTTGTTCTGCTCTAAATGTGATACAGCTTTGCAGGGCTTAGGTAATAGTGAAGGGAAGTGAGCTGGTGTGTACTGAAGTATGAAAGAGGTGTTACTGCCTGACCAAGTCTGCAGGAAAAATAATCAGAGTGGCTGCACCTGGAATTGTTCTTCATTTCAAATGACAAAATGTATTTGATTTTTTTTCCTTGTCAGGGTAAATTGTTTCCTGTTCCCAATGTAATTTGACATTGGAGTTCAGTATCAGTCAAGCAATGCTTGTTGTCAGCTGATTAAATGTTAAAATGATCCAATATAATTCTATCTGGCTTCCGTGACACTTCTGAGCAAATCATGCCCTGCCCCCAACATCAATGCTAGATGAGGGAATGCTTAGTTGTCTATTTCTTATTATATTCTGTGCCCTTAAGCAGCAATGTAGATCAGTTGCTATTGAAACAACCGCCCAGAAATCGAAAGACTGCAAGCAGATCCCACAATCTAGGCAGCAGATGCAACACCTGTCCCTATACCTTCTCCCTCGACTCTGTCCTGGGACCCCGACTGTTCTTTTCGGTTAGGCAAAGGTCCACTTGCACCTCCACCAACCTCATCTACTGTATCCGTTATTCCAGGTGTGGAGTCTTATACATCAGCGAGACCAAACGTAGACTGGGCGATCGTTTCGCTGAACACCTTTGCTCAGTCTGCCTAGGCCTACCTAATCTCCCGCTTACTAAACACTTTAACTCCCCTTCCCATTCCCATACTGACCTTTCTGTGCTGGGTCACCTCCATTGTCAGAGTGAGGCCAAACACAAATTGGAGGAACAGCACCTCATATTTTGCTTGGGCAGCTTACAGTGATATGAATATTGATTTCTCTAACATTAAGTAACCCTTACAAACCCTCTCTCACTGTCCTTCCCCCACCCTCGTCATTGCTCTAGTTTCCCTGTCATCCTGCAGATATTTTCAGTCTCATTATTATTTTCCAAATGTTTGGTTATTGCATCTTTTATAATAAATTCGAGCAATTCCCCCATCTTAGGCTTGCTGGCCTGTAATTTGGCAAGTCTTTGGCCAGATCCTTTCTGTTGATTATGCAAATTGACAAAGTCTGCAACATGATATAAAAGCTTAAAAAAAGATCAATTGGGGAAGTAGCCCAGGCTGTAAGTGTTGAATCATGTAACACACGACTTGAGAAATCATTTACAGCAACTTGACAAAATTACCAAAACTAAATGAGGTTTGTCTCCGTTATGATGTACATCATCTGCCCCCTAACCATGCAAACATCGAGATTCTCTCTTGGACCTTCGGCTGGGAAAGCTCATTAGAATGCTCCTAGCTATCAAACTCCATCTTGTTCCATGTCAATCTCTTAATCATGATCTCCAGTCACAAGTCAACACAATAACTGCACCCTGGGTGATCGTAGATCCAAGTGTTTGATTACTTGTCTTGACAAAGTCACAAAACTTATAGCAGATGTAGAGGACATTTGTCCTCTGATTCACTTCAGTCATTCGGGTGGCACATGGAGTAACGGTAGAGCTGCTGCCTTGGAGCACCAGAAACCTGGGTTCGATCCTGACCACGGGTGCTTGTCTGTACAGAGTTTGTACGTTCTCCCCGTGACCTGCGTGGGTTTTCTCCGAGATCTTCTGTTTCCTCCCGCACTCCAAAGACGTACAGGCTTGTAGAATAATTGGCTTGGTATAAATGTAAAATTGCTCCTAATGTGTATAGGATAGTGTTATTGTATCTCTAAATTAAACTCAACTAAATAAGAATGCCGCGATTATGATTAAGAAATGGGACCACAATATATCAGGCAGATAAACTGCCCAAACCCTAGATTCATGATCTATGTGGACCTGAAGGGTGGACAGTTTAGGAAAGGTGTGAGCAGTGATGGTTACTCTCTCATCCCGTTCTCCCAGGTGAAACATCTTTGTCAAGATTCTAATCCATGGCATTAAGTCCCTCCATTGCTGGCACAGTTGTGTGCTGTTGGTTTCTCGTCACGGATAGCTGATAGAGAGGCGCTTGAGTGGAGAGCATGTGTCCCATTTCACAAATCACAATCTCAGCATCCTTATTAATGAAGTGAAGCAGAGGAAACATTTCCTCCACAACCAGGGAACAATGTAAATCCACGTCCTGTGACTTGCTAATGTGATGCTCGTGATAATAGTTCATCGAAACAGGCACAGGTAATTAGTTCCACTTCCATTCCATTTAAAATTAACAAAGCAATTATCTGAAGTAAGGCGCAAAATGCTGGAGTGACTCAGCGGGTCAGGCAGCTTTTCTGGAGAGAAGGAATAGGTGACATTTCAGGTCAAGACCCTTCTTCAGACCGAGCGTCAGGGGAGAGGGAAACTAGAGATAGGAAAAGGCACAGAACAAATCAGAGCCTCCACCTATGACTCAAGAAAACCTTACTGGCCTGAACTTTTCTGTTGCGTTTGCAAATTGACAAAGTCTGCTCTATCCTTACGTCTCCCTGACGTAGATGCTGCCTGTCCTGCTGAGTTACTCCAGCATTTTGTGTCTATCTTTGGTGTAAACCAGCATCTGCAGTTCCTTTCTACACAAATTATCGAATTAGGGATGGTCCCTCTGGATTCAGGAGGAGGAGGAGATCCTGTCTAACCGATCCCAATTCACTTCTTACAGGTGATTATTCGCTAAGACATGCAAACACCTATGATGCATAGTTTCTAAAAAGCTTCTATAAGATTACTATCTCTAATTTTACTAATTAAAACCCAAATCTGAGGGGATTGATGTTGTAAAGACAGGAAAGGATTGAAATGCAAGCTGGAATATAAACAAAATAAATGTAAGAACATAAATAAAAGTAGAATGTGGAGTAGATTACTCAGCCTCTTATGCCTCTCTGTCACTCAATGACTGAGTTTTGGACCTGACATCAATGTGCTGTGTGATCATGAGAGGAGTTACAGGGATGGAAGGAAAGGTGTGTGGGCTATCCCAGACTCCAATACAAGAGGAACTGCAGCTTGTAATATAATTCAAAGTGACAAGAAACTCAATGCAGAGTGGATATACTGATAGTTAATACCAAACCAGGAGGACATGCGGAATTGAAAATGCATAGATCATGACAGACACTTTCCTAACGTGGAAATATGTTAGTTGGCCTTCCTTCATCGTAAGTAGATCCAAATCCTGGAACATCCAACCCCATGGCACTGAGGAGTATCTTCACCGGAAGAAATAAAGCAATTCGAAAGTCATCACCACAAAGGGGAAATAAGAGATGGGCAATAAATGCTGCAAGTACTCCAAAGACCATAAATACCAGCGTGGCTGGAGCCAGTTTTCAGTCAATTTTATTCTCTCAGTATGATTTTAAGAAACAGTTGAGGACACTAATTACATCAGAGACTATGGGAACAGATAACACACGCTGAACTATTGAAGATCAGCATTCTAAAATTGGTCTCAGTCACACTTCTAGACAAGCTTGTCCCATTTCACTGAACACCTTCGCTCAGTCAGCCCTGGTCTAAGCGTTCTCCCGGTTGCCAAACACTTTAACTCCCCTTTCCATTCCCATACTGACCTTTCTTTCCTGGGCCTCCTCCATTGGCAGAGTGAGGCCAAACGCAAATTGGAGGAACAGCACCTCCTATTTCGGTTGGGCAGCTTACAACCCAGCAGTATGAATTAGGTTTTTCTAACTTCAATTAACGCTTACATTCCCTCTCTCCTACTCTCTCCCAGTCCCTCCCCCCACCCCAGTCGTCGTACTAGTTTCACTGTCGTCCTTCTGAGTTTCACTGTCTGTATTACTTGTTATCACTTCCCCGTCGCCAACAATGGACCATTGTGGCTTCCACCTTGATCATCGCTGCAGCCTTTGATCTGTCTTTTTGCATTTTTTTCATTAATTTGATCTATGTACCTTTTCATATCTCTCGGTTCCCTCTCCCCCGACTCTCAGTCTGAAGAAGGGTCTTGACCCACAAAGTTACCTATTCCTTTTCTCCAGAGATGCTGCCTGACCCACTGAGTTACTCCAGCTTTTTGTAACAATCTTTGGTGTAAACCAGCATCTTCAGTTCCTTCTCACACCTTCTTTCATTATCGTGAATGAATGCGGATGAATTTATTGTCACATGTGACAAGTCACAGTGATACTCTTTGTTTTGCATACCCAAGCCATGCAAAGAGTTGCCTAAAACCTGGATCTCCATCCCCTCACCATTGTGGCAGCACCTCCATCAGAAGAAACTGCAAGTAAAGTTAAAGTGGACGAAGAGATCATGGGTTCTGTGGCGGCTCCCAAGGGTCGTGCCATCATACAATCGAACCCCTCGGCACGGGAGTGGTTCAGTCCGGAGGCGGTCCTTAACCAGAGGGTTTAAAGGCAGGGGTTTGGGTGCCATCTTTCTCTCGTTTGGACCTCCCTACAACCGGGAGGAACATAATTAAAGGTGCCTCTCAAAACACTGGACTTCGTGCTTCCTTTTGAGACCCACGCACTACAGTTCATACAAATAAATATCAGGAGCTCTTCCTCCCACAAAGAGCAACTGAAATGTGCTTGGACGAATCTCTAGAATTATCTCGAATACCCCTGTGATTTTTTACTACATAGGCAGCTCGGAGTGGCTGGTTGTACTTTTCTCATCGCCCTCTCAAGTGTTCCATGAGGCAGCCTCATGCCCTCAATCTCCCCCAGCGTGGATTGCCACGCAGGCTTTGATTCACTGCTCAGGGAGAGCTACAGGTGGCACAGGAGATTACATTAGTTGGCCGTGACAAGCCTTTGACTAACTTCCGGAGATCAAATACACTCTTTTTTTTCTGGCCGGTTGCTGCAGGTAGTTTACATGCAATGCTTTTTTCAAAAAAGCTTTCATTTTATTTTAAGAAGAAAGGAACATTATTGCACATTACACCTCACCGGGTTTCTCAGATTCAAACTGAAGTTCTTCACTTCTGATGAATTACTTTGAAATGTGCAGACTGCAGTGCAGGCAAAGACTTATTGGATGCAGGCTAAGTCTGAATAATTAAAATATTATCTTCTGTATTCAGCTCAACTGTCAGATAGAAGTGGGAATTGGCTTCAGATCTGAAGGAGAGGGTTTAAAACAAGTCTGTATCACTGAGCAAATCATTCGTATGATCTCTTATCTTAACAAGCTGTCCATTAATTTGAAATACTGTCGTGCCAGAAATATTTATTTTCAGTCTTTTGTTAACAGTGAGAAACTTTCACCTCTGTAGTTTGCTGCTGGGTAAATCCGGGTATTAAATCGGGGTGTGTAAGAAAGAAGTGCAGATGCTGGTTAAAATCGAAGGTTGACACAAAATGCTGGAGTAACTCAGCGGGACAGGCAGCATCTCAGGAGAGAAGGAATGGGTGACATTTTGGATCCTTCTTCAATCTGAAGAAGGGTCTTGACCCGAAACATCACCTATTCCTTCTCTCCAGAGATGCTGCCTGTCCCGCTGAGTTACTCCAGCATTTTGTGTCTATTAAATCGGGGTATTAGCTACAAGGAGAGGTTGGATGGACTTGGCTTGTTTTCTCTGGAAAAACGGAGAATGGGGGGAGACCTAATAGAAGTATATACAATGATGAGAGGCATAGAATAGGGTAGGCAGTCAGAACCATTTGTCCCCAGAAGGACATACTAGAAGTCACTACTTTAAAGGCAGCACAGTGGCATAGCAGTAGAGTTGCTGCCTCACGGCACCAGACACCCGGGTTTGATCCTGACCATGGATGCTGTCTGTACAGAGTTTGTTCGTTCTCGCCGTGACCAAGTGGGTTTTCTCTGGTTGCTCTGGTTTCCTCCCACATCCCAAAGACGTGAGAGATATGGGATTACTTGCAGGTAAATATGAGTTGGGCTTAGCATCATATTTGGCACAGACATTGTGGGCTGTAGGACCTGTTCCTATGCTGAACTGTTCTATAGAATTAAATGACATTATGTTTCCAGTATTTAAGAAGGTATCAGAAACTATTTTAAGCAAAATATTGCTTAAGAAAATAAAACCTAGTTAAACCGTATGTTAATTGACTATAAATAGTTCCTTTTTGATTTCAGAAATGCTTGCAGCTGACTCATTTCTCAGAATTAACCTTCCCAGAGCATTATTAGTGAAATACCAGAGCAAAGATATAAAATCACACTGAACAGTCAAAGAGTCATAAGGCAGAGGAACAAGTCCTCAAGCTCACCATCGATGCTGACCACTAGACTTAATTTTACCGGTCCCTTTTATCTACATTTGGTCCATTGCCTTCTGTGCTTCGACAATTCAAGTATTTCTCTGGATGCTTATAAAAATGTTAAAAGGACAATATTCACAAAGGTTAATGTGAGTCCTTTACAAAGAGTTATAGAATGGAATAAAGAAATTAAGCTGATATTGTAGGCCTAACTTCATAGAATAAGTCACAAAAACGGCCCAGAAATAGCGGAGAACACGGCAACAAGGAACTGATAGAAATTGACAATAGAAATTCAGCAGATCCAACATCCCAAGGTTTGGAGAATGAAGACAATAGAGGCAGTAGATACTCTGATGGCCATCTTCCAATATTCCAGATTCTAGAATGCCTCCCGCAATCGGGAAGGGGGAGGGATGTAGGAGATGTTGCCCCATATTTAGGAAAAAGAGAAAATGAGAAACTACAAAATGGTTAACTTTACATCAGGAGTAGACAAAATGCTGGAATATTATTATGGAGGAAGTAACAGGCCTGGACTAGGCAGACCCTGCATGGATTAAAAAAAAAAAGAAATTGTGTTTGACAAATCTATTAGAGATTTTCAAGGATGCATCCACCAGAATAATAAGGGCAAATCAGAAAAGTGTGTATTTGGACTTTGAGATCTCCTTTCATAAACTGCCATATGTGGTTAATAAACACAATTGGAACACGTGGGGTTGTTATAATAGAATCAAACAGCATGGAAACAGATCCTTCAGTCTAACTTGTCCATGCCAACCAAGATGCCCCATCTAACCTCATCCCATTTGGTCCATATCCCTCGAAACCTTTCCTATCCATAATCTATTACATTTCCATAATGTAAAGCTTTTCACTGTATCTTGGTAAAGTATTATTGAATCATTGATGGACACTAAGAATTGGTTAATGGATAGAAAGCATATGAATAAACAGGTAATTTCTGGGTTGTGACGCTGTGACCAGTCGGGCATCGCAGGGATCGGTGATCGGGTGCCAACGAGTCATAGACTATATCAATGTCCAGATTTGCAGATGGTAGAAACCTGGAAGGTTTGTGAGTTGTGAGCAGGATGTAGGGATCCTTCAGGGTGAATACACAGCGGATGGTAGATAGTGTGGAAAACTTTGATGTCATCTATTTTGGGAGTAAAAATAGGAAAGAATATATAGTAAATGGTGCCTAATTGAAATTTGTGGTTTCAGGTGGATTCAAATTTATAGATATAACAAAAATTAGAAAAGCAAAGAGAGGGGATTTGAGTATAAGGGTGGGGTTGACTTACTTTAATTACATTAAGCGTTGAAGAGGCAAGAACTTGAATATTGTGCACATGTCTGAGGTGAGATTAAGTAGACTGGAAATATACTATTTAGATATTATAAGAAAGAGGTAATTTCATTGAAACACACACAATTCTAATGGGACTTGACAGGGCGGATGTGGAGCTGAAACTTCCTCCGGAAAGTTGTCTGCAACCAGGAGCCACTATCTCAAAATCAGGGAGTAAGATAAGCAGAAGATAAGCCAGAGGAAGCAGTGATGTCTCCACCCAGAGGCTGGTGAATCTGGCATTTTCTAACAAAGATGGTTGTGGAATATGAAGAGATGTGGAGTTGGTGCAGAAAAGTGTCGCTGAGGTGAAAGATCAGATCAAACGGAGAGTAGGCAGGGTGAGCTGAACGGTTTACTCCTGCAAGTGTTCATATCTTGTTATCATTTACAGTTATTATTAAAAGCAGCAATCAATTTGGTTACTCTTCATTTATGATACATTACAAAGCAGGGAGCCAAATAATTCCACTTTACAGTAAGTTACAGAAGGTAACTTGAAACCCAGGTAACTGGGGTTTGATCGGCTGAGGGAGATGAAGAGTGAAAACTCATTCAAATGAGCAAATCACTCATCAATTACTGCCTATTTAACCTGGGGGTGTGTAAGACAAGGCCATAACAACCCTAAACTGACCACCAATGCATTTAGACAAGAATGTCACAGCAGAATTCCTTTGCTCTAACTATTGTACTTGAGTTTAACATAGATTTTATTTTTCATGGATGGTATAATCTTTTGCACAGCATGCAAAACAAAGTTTTTCACTTCATCTTAATACATGAAACAATAATAAACATAAATCTTAAGTAGACACAATAAGCTGGGGTAACTCAGCGGGTCAGGCAGCATCTCTGGAGATTTCTGGTGACGTTTCAGGTCGAGAGCCTTCTTTAGACTGGGAGTCAGGTAGAGGGAAACGAGAGATAACAAAAGGTACATAAAACGTACAACAACAACAACAACAACAACAACAGCACCCAAAAAACCTTGCAGGCAAAACACTCCTGGCGATTCCTGTCCCATTGTGACCTTTCTAGCTAACAGTGTTGCTTTATGTCCCACTCTCCTGACCCTGCTCCTCTCCCTCCCCTTACCAACAACTACAAGCGCCCCACCAGTGCTCGCCCATGCAGGCACCTTCTGGAACACAGCCAAAAATCTCCCTCAAAAGTCAGGTCTTTCTTGCCTTGCAATCTCCAAAACCCAAATGGCTCTCTCCATCTAGTGGCATCTCCAAGTAGTGCCCGCTCAGAGACCAAGAACAGCCTGAAGACCTGTCAGATCATCTTTACTTTCTCGGATAATGATTGGGCTGCGGCCTGTTTACAAACCTTCTGCCTTTTCTTTCGATGCGTGCCTTTTATCTTTCCAGCAGATGAAGAAAACAAAGTACACGGGATCAAAAATGAAACGGAGGGAAAACAAACCCAAGAAATAGCACCATGGAATTTCTAGAGAAAGATGATGTTTGGGATTCGGAGCAATGAGGGGCTGATAATCACTGAGACACTGAGCTCCCCCTTCTCTCTCCCAACCTGCCAACCTCACTGTGCTAAAACATCGAAACGGGACACAACAGTGGCTTTGAGTGTGGGTAGGCACCACCCACCTATCCTGGAAGGTCCAACGTGGACTTGCTTGAAATGGAAATCATTTAGATGTCTTTGTCTTTATTTTCCCACATACTTTAACCTCACATACTGATGCACCGATGGTTACACCGAACTTAGAGTATAGTGTATAGTTCTAGTCCCCGCACTACTGGAGCGATGTCGCAGTTTAAAGAGTGCAGAAGAGATTCACCAGGACGCCGTTGGAAGTGGAGGACTTTACTTACAAGGAAAGATGAGATAAACTGGGTTTATTCTAACTGGAATGTTAGACAGATACAATGACACAATTTAAAAGGCATTTAGTTAGGTAGGGTAGGATAATGGGGGGCAAATGAGATGAAAGTTGATAGCCACTGTGGTTGGCATGGCCGAGTTGAGCTGAAGGGCGTGTTTCTGTGCTGCACAATTCCTTGACTCTATAACAGTATGGGCATCCAACCTGTTGCCATTACTCCAGCTGTGTCACCCTCCACCCAGGGCCCCACTGGTGTGTTTAGATTATAATGCCCCTGTCCCACTTAGGAAACCTGAATGGAAACCTCTGGAGACTTTGCGCCCCACCCAAGGTTTCCGTGCGGTTCCCGGAAGTTGCAGGTGGTTGCCGGAGGTTGCAGGTATTGGAAGCAGGTAGGGAGACTGACAAAAACCTCCGGGAACCTCCGGGAATCGCACGGAAACCTTGGGTGGGGTTCAGGTTTCCTAAGTGGGACAGGGGCATAAGATTCTTCTTCCCCACTGTTCTCCCACTGCCCCACTGTCTCCCATTATCTTTCATCGCTGCAAAAATAAGGAGCAGATAAAGACATGAACCACAATTTATCATCAACAGCCAATCATCCTTGTGATTAAGTTAACCCTTTATGGAGTAAAATAGAGATTCAACGCACCAATCAATTTACTTGAAGTGATTTTAGTGCGTTAAAGCTGAGATCATAATGTACTCTAAATTGATTGAGTGGTGGCTAATAACCTCAACGAAGAAACACATACTACCATGTCAATGTAAGGCAGAAGGCACAGCAGGCATTGGATTTAATGGATCTCTTCAGCTGATACTTCTAACCATTCTTTCACACATTTCCATCTTTGTATTTCATTTTGTGTGTGAGTCATTAAATGAATGAAACCAGCATCTCACTTGTCCAATTATCTTACAGCAACCCATTGGATTCATGCTAGTTCTCAGAGCAGCAATCCCATTCATCCCATTCCCCCCTCCTAATTCCCCCCTCCCCCTGTAATTTATTCTTCCTCATGCATATACATCATCTCCCCTTCGATTATTTTTCTTTAATCCATATTCACGTGCAATGTACAGTAGCCTTTACACCTGCATCTCTGGGATATGGGAAGAAATTGGAACAACTGTGGGGCGTAGTGGTAGAGTTACTGCGTCACAGCGCCATAGACACGGGTTCGATCCTGACTACGGGTACTGTTCGTATGTTCTTCCCGTGACCAGGATGGGTTTTCTTCAGGATCTCCAGTTTCCTCCCACACTCTTAAAACGTCCAGATTTGTAGGCTAAGTGGCTTGGTAAAATTATAAATTGTCCCTGGTGCGTGTAGGAGAGTGTTCGTGCGCGTGGATCACTGGTCGGCATGGACTCGATGGGCCGAAGTGCCTGTTTCCGCGCTGTATCTTTAAACTGAACTAATCTGGATGAACCCTATGGAGTCACAGGCTAAATATGCAAATGTTTCACGGGCAGTACCCGAGGTCAGGTGTGAACCTGGGTGACTATAGCTGTCCCATGGTTGCCCTCTATATCTTTAGCCATGTGTCTATGCCAGCTGTCTTCAGCTCAGATTCACATCTGATAACATTTGACAACTGTCTTCTCTTATAGATCAGTTTGTGTGACATCGTGTTATCTTCAGAACGCTATATCTTGGGATTACATGATGTAGAGATCAATTGATTTTCATCTGTAAAGGGGTGTTGGCAGGATGAAACTTGCAGCAAATATTTCTATTGCTGCCAGTCAATTTGACCTGATTTTTGGGCAGACTTTGATCCAAGCTCTTAACATTCTTGCTGAAAGCAAATGGGAAACTAAATGAATATATCTGAATAGGATACAGTTAAAAACCAATACATGATCTTCACTTCAAACAACTGTCTCTGATAGCCATACATTAGAGGGCAGATGGTTCACCTCAAGAGACCATTACCTGCATTGAGACAGCTTTCTTATAGAAACATATAACATTCTGAAGGGATTGGACAGGCTAGGTGCAGGAAAAATGTTCCCAATGTTGGGAGAGTCCAGAATCGGGAGTCACAGTTTAAGAATAAGAAGTAGGCCCATTACGACTGCAATGAGGAAAAACCTTTTCACCCAGAGAGTTGTGAATCCGTGGAATTCTCTGCCACAGAAGGCAGTGGAGGCCAATTCACAGGATGTTTTCAAGAGATAGTTAGATATAGCTGTTAGGGCTAATGGAATCAAGGAATATGGGGCGAAACAAAGAACGGAGTACTGATTTAGGATGATCAGCCATGATCATATTGAATGGCGGTGCTGGCAAAGGGCCGAAAGGCCTACTCCTGCACCTATTTTCTATGTTTTTTCTATGTTTCTATCTGGTGCTCAATTTTACCAAATTATTTTTTACTTGAAGATTTCAACTTGTTACTGATGGGTGCTCTGTTTAAACTTCACCAAGCTGCAACTAACAAATCAGCCCTCCCTCCCCTTTGATCAATTGCAGAAAAATCATTTAATATTTGACCTGGTTTGTTTCCTAATGGAACAAATAAGTGGAAGAATTAACTTATATTGCAAAATAATTTGAATGTAGAAATAAGGAAGCCTTGTGCGATTGCACAAGGTTGTGGTGGTAAACTCACGTGGGATTGGACCTCTTACCTAAAATATGAGATTGTAGCAATTGAGGAAGACCAAATGAGATTCAACAGTCCAATTCCTAAAATGAGAGGATTATCCTATCTAAAGAGACTAAATAGGTTAGGTCTGTATTCTTTGGATTTTAGAATAATGAGGGGTTTCTTCACTGAGACAAATAAGCTTCTGAATGCACACAGTAGAGTAGATGTTGAGATGATTTCACTAGTGGGAGAGCCACAAATAAAGATAAATTGTTATAAGATAAAGGGCCAGTCATTTAAAATGGAAGTGCACAGAGGATGGAGAATAACTGGAATTTTCTATCCCAATGGGCTCTCGATATAGATTATTGTAAGTTTTTTCAGGTGATGATAGATATATGTTTCAACAATCAAGGAATTTGGGGCTTTTGGAAATTGCCACAGATGGGGAGAGGAGGGTTGATGCAGATCAGCCCAAGATTTTGACTCATGTTGAAAGGCTTGGGGGACCAAGTGGCCTTTTCCTGCTCCTGTTGTGTGTTCTTGAAACGTACAAGTTTAATATTACTGAGGCCTGACCACTTTAATTTGATCCACATTGCTGCCTTACAGCGCCAGAGACCCGGATTCGATGCTGATTACGGGTGCTGTCTGTACAGAGTTTGTACGTTCTCCCTGTGACCGCGTGGGTTTTGTCCCGGTGATTGGTTTCCTCCCATTCTCCAAAGACATACAGGTTTGTAGGCTAATTGACTTTGGTAACATTTGTAAATTGTACCTAGTTTGTATGATAGTGCACACCTGGAGTATTGCGTACAGTTTTGGTCTCCAAATCTGAGGAAGGACATTATTGCCATAGAGGGAGTGCAGAGAAGGTTCACCAGACTGATTCCTGGGATGTCAGGACTGTCTTATGAAGAAAGACTGGATAGACTTGGTTTATACTCTCTAGAATTTAGGAGATTGAGAGGGGATCTTATAGAAACTTACAAAATTCTTAAGGGGTTGGACAGGCTAGATGCAGGAAGATTGTTCCCGATGTTGGGGAAGTCCAGGACAAGGGGTCACAGCTTAAGGATAAGGGGGAAATCCTTTAAAACCGAGATGAGAAAAACTTTTTTCACACAGAGAGTGGTGAATCTCTGGAACTCTCTGCCATAGAGGGTAGTTGAGGCCAGTTCATTGGCTATATTTAAGAGGGAGTTAGATGTGGCCCTTGTGGCTAAAGGGATCAGAGGGTATGGAGAGAAGGCAGGTACGGGCTCGAAGGGTCGAATGGCCTACTCCTGCACCTAATTTCTATGTTTCTATGTTTGATATACGACGTTGTTACAGACTCGGTGGGCGGAAGTGCCTGTTTCAACATTGTCCTTGGCAAAGGCCAATTCCCAACCCACCTGCCTCCCCCCCATCACCACCAATCCCACCTCCTTCTCCCACCCGACTCTAATCCATTGCGCCCACTATTTAAATTGGACGTTCGATGTGGAGCGGGCACAACCTATGACTAACTGACCTCAGGTAATCCCAGTTAAGATGATCTCAATTCCAGGGCCTCACTCCCATGTGCAGAAAGGCCGTTTGGGAACATTGTCAGAGAGCTGCCAGGGAGGGAAAGGCAGGGAAACCAAATCATTTCAACAGTTTCACAGTCATTTTTGAAATTGGAACTAAAAATACACAACTGCATTTGAATATATTTTTTGCATACGGTGTTTAATACAACAGATTCATTTTCAACCTGGATTGTTTTTTACAGGCAGCTTGTGCAATTTTACAACCTGTAGGTTGATTTTATAGAGCAGCTACTCTTTGAGAAAGAAGAAATTTGATCTGATGAAAACAATTATTCAGTGAAAGTACAGTGGATGCAATTAAAGTGAAATGGCGGTTTCCTGTGTTGCCATAGAGAATGTTATCTGGAAGCGTTCACACATTATATTCAGCCCCCTGCCTGATCACCAACATCTGTCACAGCTCAGCTCAAATTATTTTGATGTTGAAATAGGATCTTGGATTGTGACGGGTGTTTTCTTGAAGTCCCAAAAAAATTGCTGATGCTAGAATCCTAAAATAAAAACAGAAGATGCTGGAAACATTCAGCAGGTCAGGCAGCATCCATTGAGCAAAAAGCAAAGATATCATCTCAGGCCTGAGACCCTTCATCAATCCAAGAACAATGTGGGTATTTTTTCCCTTCTTGCCTCTTCATATCTCTGAAACTCCATCGGACTAACAGTTCTCTGGGGTCTCTTGTGGTCCTCCACCATGTGTGGCTTCACGATTACTTGGCAGAGTAGAACCAATGGGCTGAATAGCCTACTTCTGTTCCTATGACATTTGTTAGTTATAGACACAGTGCAGAAACAGGCCCTTCGGCCCACCCAAGTCTGCGCCGACCAGTGATCCCTGCACACCAACACCATCCTACACACTAGCGACAATTCACAATTTTTTACTGATGCCAATTATCCTACAAACCTGTACGTCTTTGGAGAGTGGGAGGAGACCGGAGCACCCGGAGAAATCACACGCAGTCACGAGGAGAATGTACAAACTCCATTTAGGCAGCACCCATAGTCAGGATCGAACCCGGGCCTCTGGCACTGTAAGACAGCAACTCTTCCACTGCGCCACCGTGACTTAAGAACTTCTCCACCAGTGCTGGCCAAGCCTCTGTGTTGAGGAACCGTACTCTGGATTCTCTCTCTGTGTGTCTGTTTCTCTCCCTCCTCTTTTCAGTCACTCTATGAAAATTATCAGCGAAGTTGTACTCATTCTGTGAGGTTTTGCTATCAAAAAGGCATTATTTAAATACAATGTGTTGGGGATGTGTAGGAGTTAATCTTTGTTGCTGGGAGAGCAAAAGGATAAAGATGTTACATATTAAAGAACTTCTCACTTTCATATCACCAAAGTCAATGCATTAAGATTGAGAGAGTTCTATAAAGGTGGGTACTCTGCTCTGGATGATTATTGCCTAGCTATTTATCCCACTGGCTCTTACTACACTGTAGGTGATGGCCACACTTGCTTTATAGTCAATGGACACCATGGTGCTTTGCAGAGTTGAATCTTCACTGTTGGTGTCAATGGCAGATGGGGTCTGTTGAAGTGATCCCTTATCTGGATTCTGGCAAGCAACCAATTAAGAATGGCTGATTGTCAAGGGCTGGAAGGCTCACGACCATCTCTTATATTAATATAATTTCCTCCTTTGTACAAGCAGAATAAAAATTACCGTGTACATAAAGATGTCAGACCATACCTGTTGTGCAGAGAGGTACGTGCAATGTATCAAGCTGGCAATGATTCCCTGCTTCCCATGTTCTGCACTTGTAAACTCTCGCAGTGAGCAGGCATTGTAAGCCTCAGTCCACCTGCAGGGGCTCTGTGAATGGGAAATGCTCACAGTATCAGCAATTCATTGTCAAGCCGGCTCATAGGGTCAGCATGAGGGTGTGCCAAAATATCTGTTCACCCACAGGCACAAGCAGCAGTTCAGCGTGGAGTGATTCAGGGATCACTTGCAGTTCTGCTGCTTGCTACTTGTTGTGAAGGGACGATACGTACTGTGTGAAAGGCAGCACAAATACAGGCACGAGCTGGTGAGACGATGAAACAAATGAGCAGGGCAATCAGGTTTCTGTTCACACCAAAAACCAAAGGTGTTAAAAATATGTCATTGAAACATCAAATTCCTAAAACAATAAGCCTTGAAATGTTTAGACCCGTGGCAAAGTTGCAGACAGTGCCTACATTTGCCACAATGTGGTTAGAGTGGGGTTTGGGACTCGAGGCAAGTTGGAGGTGGTGCAGAGACAGGGTCTCATGGAGTGACATCATTGAACTCTGCAGATGGGTTCTGGGGTAGAGAGAGAGAGGATGACTGGGGTAGAGAGAGGATGGATATGGAAGGATACTACTCTTGCTTACAGTCAGAAAAACACCCCTCCAACTTTACCCTCCGTCTTCTATAACCAAGCCAATTTTGGATCTGATTTAGCAACTTACCCTGGGTCCCATGATCCCATCTTCTGGACCAGCCTACCACGAGGGATCTTGACGGTTCTTAGAATGTGGCTATTTTTGCATCTGAAAAGTGATGGAATTTTGAATGAAAGAACTGGTGTCTGAGAGTATTGCCTTGACTGCTCCAGACACATTATGCAGTTCTATTGAATGCTGACAGTGTTTTGTACAGGGTGCCGTCCCAAATGCATGTACAGTGCTCTGCCAGTGGCCTCGGGCTCAAAGTAAAAACCCAGACCTGCTACTCCTATACTTGTACTGGATAATTCCAGGATGATACTCATTTGTGATTTGATTTTCGAAGCTGTGCCTTTTAAATGTGAAAATATAATGAGCAATCTAAAGTGATACGCAGATACTTCAGGGGAGACCTGGCACTGTCTGTGCAGGGTTGGCAGGTTTTCCTGGCGACTGTGTGGGTTTTCTCCAGATGCTCCGATTTCCTCCCACAACCCTAAACTGTGTGGCTCATTAGCTTAATTGAGCTCTGTAAATTGCCCCAAGTTTGTAGGTGAGAGCTAGAATCTGGGGGTGAGTCTATGTAGATGTGGGGATAATAGTTAGGGTGGGATTAGTGTAAAAATAGGTGCTTGATGTTTGGTGCAGACTTTGTTGGCCAAAGAGCCTGCTTCCTTCATGTGAGTTTGTAGTGGATTTCTTAATGTCTGGGTGGAACAGTGTCACTGTTGATTTGTTGACGTCAGCCTGCGTTGCCGTTTCTGGAAATGTATGTGCAGTGTTGAGAACGGTGTAAACACCTACTTAGTCTTAATTAGTCATGGCTTCGACATCTGTTGAAGTGAGGTTTAACAACGCTGGCCTCATTGTACCACGTATAGATATGATAAGCAATATCAGAGCAGGAGAGCTTCTCGGAGAAGATCACTGTTAATTATCCAGCCTCTGCTGACCTCATCTGCAACTCGCAAACAGCAACTGACAGAGTCTAATTACATGGAAGAAATGGAGCAATTTAATTTTAAAATTGTGCTTCCTCGTGACGATATTGGCATATGTTAAATAAATAAATGTCACTTTCATGTATAGATTCTGCTTCCACCCTCACCTTCTTCATAATATGACAGAATAACAAGCACTAATTTTCTGGACCCTCTGCCTTGCCTGGAACCCATTTGCTCCTTTGGCAAGGTTCTGCTGCTAGCTTTAGAGGGGGTGGAGTGCAACTTAATGGGCTACACAGTGGTTACCCAGGGTTTCTTATGACCTCCTTCCAGAACTAGCATCTCCGCTGTGTGTAATCCTTTACTGCAAAGTTCTACTAAACATTGACAAGGAGTATCCTTTTGGCCCCTGCTATTACATTGCACCCCATGAAAACGTCCTCAAATCAGTGATGAAACACCAATAAATACCTGGTAGACACAAAATACTGGAGTCACTCATTTATTCTCTCCAGAGATGCTGCCTGTCCCGCTGAGTTACTCCAGCATTTTGTGTCTACCTTCGATTTAAACCAGCATCTGCAGTTCTATCTTACACATCAATAAATCCCCTCCTGGTCAGCAGGGCCACAGAAAATGCATGGTGACTGTTATATGGTTACAATTGAAACTGGATTGGGACATGCAAAAGAAGTGTTATGTTTTGTGTTGTCTTGAAGTCTATCTTCAAGATAAAGAATGGAGACAGCACGTTGTGTCGTTGTGTAATAGTTCCATCTATTAAAATGGCTACTACAGGCTTCTTAATCTGCAACTGTTCGCAACTAGATCTGCAACTAGATCACATGACTTAACTACGTCATGCACTTAATTTGCATGTTACAATCCAGTTTCAATTGTAACAATATAACAGTGACCTCAAATGTAACAATTACATTTACATGAAATGATGCCTCAAGAAGGCAACATCTATCATCAAAGGCCCCCACCATCTGAGCCATGCTCTCCTCTCACTGCTACCATCTTATAGAAGCCACCGATACCTGAAGTCCCATACCACAAGTTCAGGTACAGCTAGTTTCCTCAAGCTATCAGAATCTTGAACCAATCCTCATGCTACAGAACACTGCAGACAACCTCTTCACTACCATGAAGAAGGGTTTCGGCCCGAAACGTTGCCTATTTCCTTTGCTCCATAGATGCTGCTGCACCGGCTGAGTTTCTCCAGCTTTTTTGTGTACCTTCTTCACTACCATGGACAGCTTTTAAAAATTATGTTTGGCACTAATGTCTTGTTTTTACACAGTCTTCTTTCTTTTTACTCCTTTGCTGAAATATACCTCTAATTTAATGTAAAATTTATGGATAACTTACGTTCTTGTCTATTTTTCTGGGTCTGTGTGCCCGTGGTGTTGCTGCAAGCAAGATTTTCATTGTACCTGTACCTTGTGCATATGACAATAAATTAGGTGGACACAAAATGCTGGAGTAACTAAGAGGGACAGGCAGCATCTCTGGAGAGAACTCTCGGAGAAGGAATGGGTGACGTTTCGGGTCGAGACCCTAACCCTGACAATAAATTAGACTTGGCTTCTTCCATTCAAGAGCTTTCCTACGAATGCGCACTCTGGAAACTTGAAATATCGGTACAAATTTAGGCCTTTGCAGAGACCTCAGATCCCTCCGACTGGCAAACCACATTGTGCAGGAAAAGTCCATCCTCTTCTTGGTTCCTTTTGACACGCAAAATTATTTTATACAGTTTGTTTGTTTCAGGAGGCGAACACTAAATGAGTCAGAACCTGAGTTTGTATTAAGATGGTACACAAAATTGCTGGGGAAACTCAGCGGGTGAGTTTGTATTAAGATAGCGGCTTTCTGCAGTTTGACAGCAGACTTGTAGATCCAGTCTATGTGTCTGCCACTGGTCTAAGAAAAACAAATCCCACGAACCAGAACTGAAATTAAAGAATAATGTAGTCTGTTTAGAATGGCATAGAAGCTGGTGTCGGGGTGAGTGAGCTTCATCTTGTTCCTGGCTGGCCCCACCTTAGTTTAGCTTACTTTAGATACAGCGTGGAAACAGGCCCTTCGGCCCACTGCCTCGACCAGCAATCACCCATACACTCGTTCTGTCCTATACACAAAGGATTATTTACAGAAGTCAATTAACCTAGAAACCGACACATCTTTGGAATGTGGGAGGAAACTGGAGCACCCATGCTGGTCATGGGGAGAACATACAATTTCCGTACAGACAACACCATAGTCAGGACTGAACCCGGGTCTCTGGCATTGTATGGCGGCAACTCTACTGCTGTGCCACTCTGCTGCTTTTAATTATTATTTTTAAATCACCCTGTAAATTAATGTACAAGTTATTTATATTGTGTAGCTTTTAAAAAAATCTTAAATAAGGCAATTGCAATATCTCAGTAGGTCATAGAATCATGGAGTTATAAAGACTCCCACCTGCCCTGGGAATAATTAATAATCTTCCTGGGTAGTAATTATTTCATGAGTTCATAAATGATAAAAGCAGAATTAGGCCATTCGGCCCGTCATTCAATCATGACTGCCCCATCTCTCCCTCGCCCGAAGTATAAGAGTCTGGAGAAAGGCATTACTTTCATTCAGCACTGTCCTTCTTCATTCACCAACACATGGATGGAGACTGTGAGATTTTCTTTATTTAACACCAACATTTGCTTTATAACACCAACATATCCTCCGTCCCTGACCAGAACCTGACCTGCTGCTACATTCCTATTATTACAAAAGCGGCCCTTAAACAATACGAGCGTATTAATCACCAGCAGATGCGTTCGTATCCCATCCATCCTGCCCGTAATTGTATTGAGTTTTAACTGCATGTTCTGCGCGCCCGGTGACTCATCGACCCGGCAGCGCTCATCCCCTGAAGAAGCGGGTGGTGCGTCAATGAGACGTGGCAGGTGACAGAGTGCAGCGAGCCGCCTTCCCGGGTGACACAAGGCGGACCTGAGCCCAGCCGCCGCTGTCCACGGTGCTGAACGGCGCTCACTGCCACACGCCGCTTTATTCTGAAGCAGACGCAAAGTTCACACGTTCTCGTCAGTACGTTTCCGAATGAGGCTGTCTCGTCTGCCACACCATCCATCCCCCGGGGGGGGAAAAAATCACATTTAATGTTTGATGTGCATTTCAGCTCAATAATTGCTGGAATGTTTTCGCTTACAGTTCAGATGCAGATACAGAGGAAATGTTTTTCTTGTTGACTGTATATTTATATATCAAGGCAAGTCAAGAGAGTTTATTGTCATGTGTCCCAGATAGGACAATGACATTCTTGCTTGCTGCAGCACAAAATAATATTGTAGGCATAAATACAGAACAGATCACTGTGTCTATATACCATAGACCATATATATACACATAAATAAACAGATAAAGTGAAATAGGCTGTTTAAGAAGGAACTGCAGATGCTGGAAAATCGAAGGTACACAAAAATGCTGGAGAAACTCAGCAGGTGCAGCAGCATCTATGGAGCGAAGGAAATGGGCAACGTTTCGGCCCGAAACGTTGCCTATTTCCTTTTGCTGTCCAAGTGGTCCAGAGAGGAGTGGAGATTGGTGCTCTGTCTTATTCCTCCCCTTCTGTGCAGCAAAACCAACCAATGGTCTGTTGCTGCTGTTTTCCCTGGGAGTTCATTCCACCCAATAGTGCCGAACACAGAATAGAGAAGAAAATGACCATAAGGGATTTTAAGTGGCAGCATATTGACTGCCTTCTGAAAATTCAAATGCATCACATTCACTGATTCCCCTTGATGCACTTTATTAGTCACATTATCAATTCTGCCAAACATCTTCTGCATGTAGGTGCCAAACATGATTTCTCTTCCATAAAACTATGTAGACTGTGATGGCATTCTAATTTCTAAATTTTCTTCTGTGATCTCCGCAATAGAACATAGAACAGTGCAGCGCAGGAACAGATCCTTCGGCTCACAATGTCTGTGCTGAACATGATGCCAAGACAAACTCTTACCTGGCTGTAATAATCCATTTCCCTCCACTCCCTGCAGATCCAGATGCCGATTCAAAGGCCTGTTAAATGCCACTATTGTAACTGTCTTCACCATCACCCCAGGCAGCGTCTTCAGGCACCTACCACCCTCCTTGTAATAACACCACACACATCTCCTTTAAACTTTGCCCCTCTCACCTTAAAGCTATGCCCTATAGTATTTGATATTTCCATCCTGGGAAAAAGGTTCCAGATGTCTACCCTATCTATGCCATTCATAATTTAAAATATTTCTATCAGGTGTTCCAGAGAAAGCACTTCATGTGTGTTCCAGAGAAAGCAATCAAAGTGTGTCTGGCCTTTGTAGCTAATATCCTCGAATCCAGGCATCATTCTGGTAAACCTCCTCTGCGCTTTTTCAAATGCCTGCACATCCTTCCTGTATTTGGGCAACCAGGACTACACGCAATATTCCAATATTCCAAGTGGTTTCCTATTTTCTGTCTGCCTCCTTTCTGGTTTTCCACCATTTTGGGACCTTTCCAGTATTCAGGATGCAACCAACACATCCACTATAGTACAAAGCCTATCTCTCTATGAGCACCTAGGATGGAAACCAACAGGTCCTTGGGACTATTGAACATCCAACCCCTGTGATTTTCCGAGCACTTTTCTATTAGCCGCTGGTCCTCTTTAGGACTAACTGGGATTGTTCCCCTTTGAACAGATTTCAATGAAGAGAGAGTGTTCCAAATTATGAGGAATACTTTGATTCAGTATTGAGAAACTTTCATTTAGCCCGAGGGCCAGTAGTCTGTGGGTAAGAGATTTTTTTGTTTAATTTTTTTAATGACTCTCCGTGTTATTATCTGGAACTGAAAGGGTGGAAACAAATCAAATTGTAACTTTCAACAGGGAATTTTAACCATCTAAAGAAACATTTGCAAGGCAATAGAGAGGCAGCGAGCACTTGTAATTTAATGGTTCCTGCAAAGATCAGACACGGGAACAAAGAATTGAATGACCTCCTTTTATGCTGTAGAATTCAGTGTAGATTCGCGATTATCACATCCAAGCCCTCCAAACACAAAAAATATTTTAAATTCTTTTGGGTTTTTTTTGTATGCTACAGATGGTTGCATTGCAGAAATAAATAGGGCATGAATTCTTTGGTTTTAACTGATAAAAGAAAACAAAAATAAATCTTGAATTTTGCCTGGGGAAATCATTTTTGTTTCTTTTACTGATAATGCTCCAATAAATGCCACTCATGCAGAATTTATATTTTGCTATCAGAATGCTGCACCTGGCCTCAAAATGTCATATCTTTCACTGACAAATCCCACTGGTGTGTGGGACATGCAGGCCTCGACGTGATCGAGTGGAAAAGCGCTGCAAGATAAACGTTGGCGGAAATAGCAAAAGGTGTGCACGATTCTGGGAAAGAAAATGCCGCAGAAATAACTTGGAGCAAAGCCTGAACTAATCTGTATGTTCCGCTGGGTTGTCATTTCTACGGTTATGGAGCTCTGAAGCATGGAAACTGAAGCATGGAAGCCCAACTAATCCTCTGCGACCAAGTTGCCTAACTGATCTAATAATACCACCAGCCTGTGCCTGGCTACATCCTTCACAACCTTTCCTATTCATGTCCAAATGTTTTTCAAATGTCGTAATTGTACACATCTCTTCCGCTACCTCTGGCAGCTCATTCCATATACATTCCGCACTCCATATGAAAACATTGCCCTTCGGGTCACTTTTTATTCTTTCCTCTCACACCTTAAACCTATGCTCTCTAGTTTTAGATATCCCTACCCTGGGGAAAAGACTATGGCCATTAACACATTATCTATGCCCTTCATGATTTTATAAACCTTGTATAACCCCTCAGCCTCCCATGATCCAGCTTATCACAGGTTCACATATATCTCAAACATTCCAGACCCAGCATCATCCTTGTAAATCTTTCTTGAAACTTTCCAGTACAGTAACAGTTATCCTATGGCAGGGCGACTACAACAGTCCACGCTAGTCCAAATGTAACCACTAATGTCATGTATGCCACTGGCAAAAAGAGTTGTGAATTGTGAAGCCAGAGAAAGGAAAAAGAGGGGAGAAGTAAGCGTGAGTCCAGGTGGAGCACAGAGGAGGCGGGGAGAAAGGAGGATGTGGGTGTGAGTAGTAGGAGATGTCTACTACAAACCTACCGACTCCCACAGTTGTCTGGACTATGCTTCCCCCTACCCTGTCTCTCGCAAAGACACTATCCCCTACTCTCAATACCTCTCTGCCACATCTGAGCCCAAAATGAAGCTTTCCATTCTAGGACATCCGAGATGTCCTCTTTCTTCAGTAAACATGGTTTTCCCACCTGCTGTCTTAGATGGATCCCTTACCCGCATCTCCTTTGTGTCCCGTAGTTCTGCTCTCGTTCCCCCTCCCCCAAAACAGAACAAGGGTAGAGTTTCACTGGCCCTCACCTTTCATCCGACCTGCCTTCATATCCAACATATCTTCCTGCAACATTTCCATCACCTCCAACGTGATCCCATCTTCAGTCACATTTTTTTCATCTCCACCCCTTTCTGTATTCAGCAGAAACTGCTCCCTCCGCAACTCCTTGTTTCGTTTGGTTCGCTAGGCAGAAACTCTCCCTACATTTAACAAATACCTGGATGGATACCTGAAGGGTCGAATTTGTCAAACTATGAATCAATAGCTGTTTGCAACCAAATGATTAGTGCACTCGAAATCCAATTAGAAAGTCTGTGGTCACTGTCAAGAGGCATTGAGAGGAGATGGCACTGAGCATGGTGCCTCTTTGCGTGCTGGTCCCTGAGGAGGACCTACTCATTCGATACAATCATCCTACTCTTTTACTTGAGTACAACTAATTCCCACATGATTGCATTAATGCATTAATGCATATTGTTAACTGATTTATTTGCAAAAAGGTTTTCTCTGTACCTTGGTACACATAACAATAACAAACCAAAACCTAAACCAAAGCCCAATTTTGAACAGGGATATATGCCAGAATGGGCATGAGAGTGTTGGATCACGAGCCAGGAAGTGGGATTCATCTAAAGCCCATTTTTGTCCTATTTGTTGAATGACTTCCTTCTGTGTAAATTCCAGTGCTTTTACCGGACACGGCTTTTCTTGGTATATATTAATGATCTGGAGTTGGCTGTACAGGAGACGACACAAAACTTAGAAGTAGAACATACAGTGAGAAGGGCTCACTGGTGAACAGATACAAATCAGGTAACATTTAGTAGAGACATTTGAAGTGTTATATTTACTGGTGGAAAAAATGAGAGGAGCAAAGATTACCTGAAAGAAACTTTTACAAAGTGGGTACTGACATTAGGAGATTGGGGGTGGGAGAGGGAGGTGGGTGTAAGCACATAAGTCTTTCAAAGTGGCAGGTTAACTGAGGGATAAAGCAGATGAAGGAGGATTAAGTATCATTATCATTTGCTTTTATCCCACCATTAGTGCCTAACTGATGTTCCTTTCCAATGCTGGCAAGGAGAAATAAATATACATGCACACTTATCTTCGCCATCTGCTCGAAACACTTTCTCCAAGAAAGAGGGAAATGTGAACAGAGTCATGCAATACATTTGGATGCTGTGGCTGCTGAGGTTGAATAGCTGCCAGTAAGTGTGTTCTGTGAATTGTGATTGAGAGACTTGCAATGATGTGAGGGAGAATGTTAGCATTAGGTTGCTGGGTGGGGGAGTCACAGGGTTGGAGTAATCTAACAGCGGCTAGGCCTTTGGGCCAAGTTTAGTTTAGATGAATATAGCACGTAAACAGGCTATTTGGCCCACAGATTCCGCGGCGATCAGCAATCCCCGCACACTTAAAGCCCCTGTCCCACTTAGGAAACCTGAACAGAAACCTCTGGAGACTTTGCGCCCCACCTAAGGTTTCCGTGCGGTTCCCGGAGGTGTTTGTCAGTCTCCCTACCTGCTTCCACTACCTGCAACCTCCGGCAACTACCTGCAACCTCCGGGAACCGCACGGAAACTTTGGGTGGGCGCAAAGTCTCCAGAGGTTTCCATTCACGTTTCCTAAGTGGCACAGGGGCATTACACTATCCTACACACGCTAAGGACAATTTACAATTATACCAAGCCAGTTAGCCTACAAACCTGTACGTCTTTGGGGTGTGGGAGGAAACCTGAGCCCCCGGAGAAAACCCACGCAGGTCACGGGAAAGCGTATAAACTCTGTTCAGGCAGAACCCTTAGTCAGGATCGAACCCGGGTCTCTGATTAGATTAGATAGCCTTTATTGTCATTCAGACCGAAGTCTGAACGAAATTGAAGCAGTCATACATACAATACAATACAATAAAAAACAACAATAAACACATATTAACATCCACCACAGTGAGTCCACCCAACATCTCCTCACTGTGATGGAAGCAAAAGTCTTAGGTCTCCAGTCTCTTCCCTCCTCTTCTCCTTCTGCGCTGAGGCGATACCCCCCGGGCGATGTTACAACTGTCCCGCGGCTCAAACACCGCGGCCCGGGGTGGTCGAAGCTGCCGCTCACCAGTCCTGCTGACGCAGCCGCTGGCCCGCGGCCGAACCCCGGACTCAGGCCACCGCCGCCAGAACACCGTGCAAGCCACCGGAGCATCGTTCCAGCCCCGAGCCGGATCGCCCTCACGTGAGTGCCGTTACCGTCTCAGCCTCAGCACTCTGATGCTGTAAGGCAGCAACTCTACCACTATGCCACCGTGCCATTCGAAGTAGAACATTTGGCCAGTGGTACGAAGCGCAAACCATTTTGAATTAGGACCACTGAGATAGCAAACTACCCACTCAGTCCCAGCACTGATCAACTGTCCTGTGGAGATGGGAGATTCAGCAGCTTACACACACACACACCCAAAGCAAAAGAGTAATCAGGATGGGATTGGTAGCGGACAGGCGTTAAAACAGTTGAAAGACTAATTGACAAGGATGTGGGATATTCTGCCTGTTATCTGGTCAGCAATATTCTCATCATGAACAATGATCCTTCTTCCTTTACTGCTTCTGTCTGCCCTTCAGTTTCCAACATCAAGAACCAATATTCAGTGACTGCAGTGCTGCACTTTACCCCAAGGGGATTAATAGTCTATATTATCATAACATCCCAATATGCATGTTAATTATGTTGCCACATACGTTCACAGAGAGCCCCAGCTGTCTCAATCATGTATATCTGAAAAACACAATGAAAGCATCTTGGGTAGGAATTCTTCAATCTACTGGACCCCAATGATTATGTAATAAATAAATTCCAAATACATTCTGACATTCTGACTACCTTGTCCGCTGGCACTGAATTTGTCCACTGCTTTTCACTACTGATTCTACTCTGCATGTACACTCTTTCACCATCTCACATCTCAGTGACCCTACGCTCTCTAATTCTGCCTCCAAACGATTACGTCCTACAGTATATGGAGCCTCTTTGGCGTGTAACGATCAGACCATGAGTGGGTTGCAGTATTAGCTTGAGAATCCGTTATAAAGTCCCTTATTCTACTACCCAAGTTCTTAATTGATGCAATAAGATTTAGTTAATTTGAAAATTATACAATTGGTGGTTGTTATCGACCAAATGCATTTTCCTATGTAATTACGCTCATCTTTAAAGATTACAAAAATTGATAAATTAACAGCAACTGTACATGTATACTTGCTAAATGCAGATGATGGATTCCAGTAATAAGTAGCTGTGGAGTTTAGTAATTGGAGTAATATAACATGCTGAGTGTAATTAAATAGCTTTAAAACACCTTAAAATATATGTACATTTGACGTAAAAAATATCAAATTTATGTGCCGTGCCCAGTGAAACCTGCTTGTAAATTCTCAGTGTAGGCATTCATGCCAAAACCAGCTCCTGCTTCCCACTGCACCCTGCATAGCTCACTTCAATCGTCCTGTCGTTGTTTGTGCCTTGGGAGTGCTAAGACATTGAAGACATCCCATGGATTTCATTGTGTAGGAAGGAACTGCAGATGCTGGTTTAAACTGTAGATAGACACAAAAAGATGAAGTATGTGGGATAGGCAGCATCTCTGAAGAGAAGGAATGGGTGACGTTTCGGGTCAAGACCCTTCTTCAGCATGAAACGTCGCCTAATCCTTCTCTCCAGAGATGCTGCCTGTCCCACTGAGTAACTCCATCTTTTTGTGTCTATCCATGGATTTCATTCATGGTCTCCAACATGTTAGACTGTAGTTTAACTGATGCCCGCTGACAGCTCCACAGAAGTGAGTGTTTCAAACAGTTTTACTGCCCTCCCTCCCAGAATTATCTTCTGATCTTACTCTTGTGATGCTGAATCAAATATCACCATTCAAATGTTGGTAAGTTTTATTCATGTAATGTTGCCCTTGGGGCCAGAATTGGCTGATTCTTGATCACTCCCCACATCAGAGGAAAAACATTGTAAGGGTCAAGCTGGATAACTGAGCCTAGTTCAGCACCGGGGGATCATTTATTCACAGAAATCGAGTCGGTTGGATCTGATACTGAATAGATGACAGCATTTGAAAATCAAGAAAGCTTTTCAAGGGTTCTGGACAACATTCC
This sequence comes from Amblyraja radiata, assembly GCF_010909765.2. Lineage (NCBI taxonomy): Eukaryota > Metazoa > Chordata > Chondrichthyes > Rajiformes > Rajidae > Amblyraja > Amblyraja radiata. The sequence continues at coordinate 24,635,907 of NC_045980.1, read as the reverse complement.
TCTAATTAACCCCAATCCCCTTCAATGCTCCACTCTGACAGTTTAGCTCAGAAACAAGCCCTTTAACCCACTGTATCCATAACTACCATAGTTACTATGGCCAGGCCTACCGAGGCCGATACCACCGACGGCCCGCACAGCTTTCTCGGCCACTTCCAGGACGGGCCCACCCACCTTGGCAGCAACCCCGGCCACTCCTAGTCTGTGCACACCAATGCCATCACTGACCCTCACCTGCACTCCAGGCCACTCTGTCACTGACTCCATCAATCTTTACATCCCCTCCACCCCCAGCAGGCCAGGGTCCTCGACTCACCTGGGTTCCAAGCCCAGCTCCATGCCGGGGGCCACCACGCTCCTGGCTCCATCATCATCATGTCGACTGGTCCCCCTGCTGACTCTTCTGGGTCCTACTGCTCCATCCTTCCAACAGAGAGTCTAAATAAAAGAATCACCGGGTCCCACTGCCTTTCCGCCTATTCCAACTTCTCCTTTGCCCCACCCTTACGCAACCTCCCACACCCTGCTCCCCTCTCATCCCCCATCATACCACACAGTACCTTGCCCGAGCCTCGCTCCACCCCTCTTCTCCCGACCGTTTTTGCACCTATCCCCCCTGACATTTTGGATGCAGAATGGTCAATCCTCAACAGAGGCCTTATCTTTGAACCACAACGCCCACGCCTCAATAGGATCCAGGCCATCTCCCCCTTTGTCGTCTTTGCTGGGCCTTTTTCTCTGGGAAGGAGTCCTCATCTCCCAGTGACGACCCCTTCTCCCATCTCCAATATTCCCCCTCCTCTTGGTCTCTCCTATCCAGCCTTCTACCCTCCCAGGACCTTTAAAAAAGTCTGAAGAAGGGTTCCGACCCGAAACGTTGCCTATCCATGTTCTCCAGGGATGTTGCCTGACTTGCTGAGTTACTCAAGCAGTTTGTGTCTTGTTTTATCAGAGTACCCATTTGTACAAATCCCATTTACCAGCACTTGATCCTTAGACAAGCGAATTAAGTGCATGTCTAAAATTCCTGCCTCCACTACTCCACACTCTGACCAAAATAAGTTATCTTTAAATCCGCTCTAAACATCCTTCCCCTTATCTTGAACCACTGCCCTCTCAGTTCAGGCATCTGTGTGACGGGGAAAAGTTTCCTACTATTCATGTCCCTCATAAGAAATCTATGTCCCTCAGGTTTTCCCTCAACCTTCTCTTCTCCAAGAGAAACAAACCCAGCCTATGTTATCCAGTCTCTCCTCGTAACTAAACGCTCCATGCCAGGCAACATCCTGGTGAAACTCCTCTGTGCCCTTTCAATTGAAATGACATCCTGGCGACCTGAATTAGGCATGCTCTCCAGCTATGGCCTCGCCTTTCTCAAGTCGTACTTCCCCATAGCCCACCTACATTGTAAGAAAGCCACTCTAATAATCTATCTGCTGAATCCTTTCTCTGAACTCTATTATCAACTCCTGGTCCTGATAGAGTACATGCACACATTTTAAAAGGATTTGGGGAAGAGATGATTGGCATTGGCATTGATTTATTACTATCATGTGAACTGAGATATAGAGAAAATCGTAGTTTTGCGTGCTATCCAGGCAGATACTACCATACATGAGTACAACAGCTAGTGCAAAAAGAGAAAGGAAAGAAGTGTTCACCGAAAGAGAAAGTGCAGGATAAAAAAAGTTTAAGAGCTGCAACAAGGTAGATTGGAAGGTCAGGAATACATCCTTAGCATTTGACAGGTTCAGTCAAGTGTAAGATAGCAGCAGGGAAGAAGTTGTTCTCGAATATGGTGATACAGGTTAAGCAGATATTTAATCATCTACTAAAATAAGCTGTTGGCCCAGTGGACTAGAAGATGTGATGGGTGAACTAATGCAATGCCTGTATTTCAGAAGAGGTTTAGGTATATCCAGAAAATTATATTATATTAATTGTAATTTTAACTTCAGCAAAGCATTGGAATCCCTGCTGCAGGAAAGAATAGATCACATCTCTAAAGGAAAAGTAGAGTGATGCATAAACCATATGGATTTCAAAAGAGAAAGTCTTGCTTGAACAAGCTTACTAAATTGCTTTGTAGGCATACTGGAATTCATTTCACTTGCACTTTATGTGCAATGTGACGAATAAAACTGATTGTTGTTGATTGTTGGAGAAAGTAATCAGTGATAATGCAGTATATGTAGTTAATTGGTTTTTCAGAAGGCCTTCAGTAAGATACCCATAATAGATTGATGAATAAGCTCAGAAAATGTAGAGTCAGTGGACATACAACAGAATAACTTCACAACAGAAAGCAGAGGGCAGGAATAAAGAATGGAAGACGTTTCGGGTCGAGACGTGTCGGGCCTGACCCGTTGAGTTACTCCAGCATTTTGTGTCTACCTTCGATTTAAACCAGCATCTGCAGTTCTTTCCTGCACAATAAAGAATGGGAGGTGGGTTCTGGTGTCCCACAATGTTCAGTGCTGGCACCATGGATGTACACAACTTCCATTCATTACTTAAGGGCCTGTCCCACCAGCATGCGATTGCATGCGTCTAGCGCGACCAAACGTGGTGGCTTGAGGTGTACGGCCTCGCGGGGCCGGTCCCACTTCCAACCGCGGAGCTGTCTGGAGTTGTGCGGGGCTGAACCCGACATCATACTCACCAATCTGCTGGACAGGAGGTGGGCCAACTGAATTTGGACGTCGCACGGCGTCGGGCGGTTACGTCATCACGCAACGGCACGCCGGGGGGTGACGTCATCGCGCAATGCCACGCGCTAGGCGTACGCCGTCAAGACGCTGCGTACGGCGTCAAGACGCTGCGTACGGTGTTGAGACGCTGCATATGCCCATCGAGGTGCTGCGTACGGCCTCAATGCGGCTGCGGGCCGACAGGCCGTTGCCGCGCAGAATGTTTGGACAGTGTCAGTTTTTCGGAGCCCCGTGCGATGTCGGGACCAGCCCCACACAACTCCATACGGCTCCGGCGATCGAAGTGGGACCAGCCCCGCGAGGCCGTACGGCTCAAGCGACCACGTTAGGTCGCGCTAGCCGCATGCAGTTGCATGCTCGTGGGACAGGCCCTTTAGGCTCTAGAATCAAAAACTCAATCTCTAGGATCGTAGATGAACCAAATTGGAGGGAGCAATAGACAATGCTATCAAGGAAAGCTACAAATTCCAGGAATCAGTTTATAAACTTGCAGAATGGGCAAATGGAGGTCAATGTCGGTACATATTAGGCTGCACACTTTTGGAAATAACAATAGAAAGGTTGCATAACTTGGAAGTTTTAAATCTAGGTGAGCTGTAGAACAAAGGGATCTTGGAGTACAAATACACCAGTCACTGAAACTGTATCACAGGTCAACAGTGCCTTAAGAAAAAAATAACCACTGAGGTTTATTTGCAGGGATTAAAACTGAAACGTAGGGAAGTTATGCCAAACGTATTTAAAATCTGAGTTCAACTACACAAGTTCTGCCTACTGTGTTATAAAATGAATATAGGCACTGGAGAAGGTATACAGAAGTTTGGAAGGGTAATACCAGAAATGCAGGCAAAGGTGTAGAGACTGGATATCCTTTGTCTTGCGAGAAAAAAGCTGAGCTGCAACCCAAAGGCAGATCTTGACGAGTTGATACAGAGAGAATGGGAAAGGGCACAACTAGTCATCAACATAAGACCAATAAACATAAAGCCCCTGTCCCACTTAGGAAAGCTGAACGGAAACCTCTGGAGACTTTGCGCCCCACCCAAGGTTTCCGTGCGGTTCCCGGAGGTTTTTGTCAGTCTCCCTACCTGCTTCCACTACCTGCAACCTCCGGCAACCACCTGCAACCTCCAGGAACTGCACGGAAACCTTGGGTGTGGTGCAAAGTCTCCAGAGGTTTCCGTTCAGGTTTCCTAAGTGGGACAGGGGCATTAGACCATGAATCCAACAAACAATTAAGAAGAAAGGTCTCCACCAAAGAATGGTGGGAATATGGAACACACTACCATTGTGGATGTAGGGAATCATATGGATACATTGAAGGAGGCTGTACAAGTGTGTTAGGGAAATGGAAATAGGGTTTTGATGAGGAAATGCAGGAAGCTTGAGTGGAGCATTGGAATGAACTGGTTGGGTCACGTGGTTTGTTGCTGTGCTCTGTATCCCACGTAGTTCAAACTATACAGTGATGGGTGAATGGAGTTGATGCAGGATGACATGTGAATCTTGATGGATGTCAAAGGATACAGGGAGGAGGCAGGAGAATGGGGTTGCGAGGGAAAGATAGATCAGCCATGATTGAATGGCGGAATAGACACAACAGACCAAATTCTGCTCCAATGATTTATGAAATGAATAGCAGAGCTCAGGAAGAACAGAAGATGAAAGGTGGGAAGTCAGACTAAGTATTTGAAATGCTTGGCTCCTGAGGGTGGCACGGTGGTGCAGCAGTAGAGCTACTGCCTTACAGTGCAAGAGACCCGGGTTCGATACAGAGTACGGGTGCTGTCTGTACAGAGTTTGTATGTTCTCCCCGTGACCGGCGTGGGTTTTCTCCGAGATCTTCAGTTTCCTCCCAAAGACACACAGGTTTGTAGGTTAATTGGCTTGGTATAAATGTAAATTGTCCCTAGTGTGTGTCGGGCAGTGTTAGTGTGCGGGGATCGCTGGTTGGTGTGGACTCGGTGGGCCGAAGGGCCTGTTTCCACGCTGTATCTCTAAACTAAACTAAACTGTGATTACAAAGGCATGGGTTGAAAGGATTGTCAGTGGGTTGAGATGGACATACTTAAATAACACAAAAGGAGAGGATATCAGGGCAGAAGATCAGCAAGTCGGATGTTGAAGTTACAAACTGTCCACTTCCATCCACTGGTGCCTGAGGACGGCGATAGAGTTGGTAGAATAAACAAAATAATGTCTCCAAGTTTGTACTCGGTTGGAGAAACTCACACAAAAGCAATGTATTCCGTGAGTTTAGTGTTGTGTACACGAGAGTGCAATGAAATTCTTTATTCGCATGAAGCTCACAGTGTAAACAGTATATATACAGTGGTGATAAATACAACAAACACAATACATGCAAAACAGCAGGATAGTGTAGTGCAATCTGAAGTCAGGCAAAATAATATTAGAGTGTTATAACGGAATATGCGAATGGGTACATGGCAGCAGCACTGGGAAGGCAGTATGAAAGTGGATGGTTCAGATCCTGGATTTTATAAGCTCCAAAACTGAATATTGAAAAAACTCCCTGGAAACACCATAACCAGATTGGCCACAAGACCGGGAGGAATTCAGGATCAGCAGCAGTTTTGGCACACGGCTTATTTTTTGTCCTTTGAAGAAACTGCAGAGATGTCTGGGCACATAGAATGTCTGGGCACATAGACAATAATGGGCAACTTCGAAAAGCTTTTGTATTTTTTTTTAATTTACTCAGAAAATTATTGCTGTGGCCTAATTTACATGAACAGTTTGGTTTCAAGGAACAAGGCCATGCTGGAGCAACTCATCAGGTCAGGCAGCATCTGTGGAGAGAGAAACAGTCAACATTATGGGTCTGCGTACCTTTATCAGATTTCCAGCATCTGCAGGTTTTTTTTTTAAGATACAAAGAAGTGTAAATATATTTTGATTCATTTTTCAGTCGGGTAGCCAATGAGCAGAGTGTGGTCACTTGACACTTTTATACCTCCGCACGACAAACATTCAGATGACTTTGTCCACATGAGGTTTGGCTGGAGATGAAATGATGGCGATGTAGTGCAGTTATTAGACCTGTGAGATTTGTCTACACTCCACTACCTTGTTTTGGTTATGAAATTCGCCCGGCTATTTTACACTTGTGAATTCTAATGCTGTAATAAGATTTAATTGTAAAACAAAATGTAGTTTAACAAAGGCCGTTTGAACAAAGGTAATGACTGTCTCCTTGCATTGTAATGAATCACTGATGTAAGCTCTCAGTTCCCCAGCCTGTAACTGGTCTCATTGCCTTGCTGGGTAACAGCTAGGAAAACAACTTCAATAGCCTGCATGCTTCAAAACACAAACCTCAGTTTAAATACGATAAAGGCTCCACAAACTTGGGAAAATGTACTGCAAAAAGAGGAGTCAACATTGAGGCTGCTTCACGAGCAGCTAATGAGCCTTCCCTGCCCACCATTTTACTGAAGGATGTTAAGTGCATGGTCAGGGGGCGAAGGAGAAGAGCTACATGCCTACGTCATTCAACACATTTGTTATTGAATACCAGGTGCTGCCAAACGACCCAAAGATCGCACTTGTTGTGCACCAGAGAAAGAAGACGGCTGACGTGGGCAATAAATAATAATGCCCTGCTCAAATAAAGACCAGATGACAGCAGCGTTTTTGAAAATAGATGTGGAGAGACTGAGAGATAACAAAGTAAACACGGTCGAGATTACAACAGATACAATGCATGGTGTGAAAGGCTGTTACAAATATTTTCACAGCAAATGGAAAACACGGGGTCTCTGAAGGACCTCAATGAGCTCACAATATCGATTGACCGAAGGTGGCGGGTGTTTTACAGAGCTCCTGTGTGTTGTGGCTGATTGAAGAAACCTGCTGCATATCTCCAGACAATCAAAGATACACACTAATGTTAAGAATGTGCACAATTCTAAATAAGGAGGTAATGGGCAGGCATGAAAAAACTCCAGGCTCCACACTAAAAGTGCTGCAGGTATCAGGCATTTATGGAGACCAATTTTGTGAATTCAAGTAGACTTTAGCAAGCTAAATCTCACAGCAATATGTAAGTGGATACAAAAAGATAATTCTGTAAATTACAACAGTACAAATGCTGTATGTTAGACCTGCAAGCTCAGAGAAAGAGAGTCATTCAAGGGGGAGATTTAGTGCATGCAGAGTAAACATGTTGTCATAAAGAAAGAGAGGAACAGCCAAAGTCACAACTCACTGACTGACAAGGCGCAGAGAGCAGAAAAGGAAGCCTGTGTCAAACAATACTGCAGAGACATTCGTACATCGGAGAAAGTATAGGGGGTAACTTATGGGAAAAATTAGGAGAGGGAAGAGGTGATATGAACAGGTACTGGCAAGTAAATTTGAAGAAAATCCAGAGATGTTTTATATTAACTAAGGAATATGTACTAGGTTTGGACGTCTCTGGAGTTAATTAATATTTTGCGGCTGTCCTCAAGGAAGAGCCAATATCATTGTCGTAGTTAAGGGGAAGAGTGTGATAATTTGGACGTAATAAGCACAGTAAGAGAGGAAGTGTAAGTTGTTTAACATTTACAAAAATAGCTAAACCACCAGGCCCGGATGAAATACATTTGAGGCTCTTAAAAGAATCAAAGGAGGAAATTGCAGAGATTCTGATCATCATTTTTCATTAGCCGCTCATTACTTGCGAGGTGGTAAAGGATTGGAGGATTGTTAATATTACACTAGGTCGGGGCAAAGCACAGAATAAAGGTCAGTTGGTTTAACATTGGCAATGGGCAAATCATTGGAATTCATTCCAGCTAACAGTAAATCATTCATTAAGAAAGGGTCGGATTAATCAGGGATTACCTGCATGGGCTGCAAAAGAGAAAGTTGTGTCTGACTAACTTGATAGAATTTTTGAGGAGTAGCATGTGTTTGATAAGGAGGTAATGGACAGGAGTGAGGTAATGTGAGGAGTCGATGAGGGCAATGTGTTTGGTGTAGATACCAATCGAAACGTCACCTGTCCATGTTCTCCAGAGATGCTGCCTGACCCGTCAATGTCTTTGATGATGCCCACGTAGGTTTTAACAAGGCTTTTGATGAAGTCCCACATGAAAGACTCCTCAAAAAGTAAAAGCTCATGGGATCCAAGGAAGAGTTCCAAAGCAAATTGGATCCAAACTTGGCTAAGTAGCAGGAAGCTAAAGTTGATGGGCATTGTTTGTGACTGGGCAGCTGCTTCCAAAGGGATTACACAGTAATGTATGTGCCCGGTGCAACAGGGGGCAGGGTAATGGCAGGATATTGAGTGGAAAATATTGAGGCATGTGGAGGATCAAAGAGCCCTTGGAGTGTATGTCCACAGGTCATTACAAGCAGCAGGACAGATCAACAATCGAACCTTTTTTACAAGAGTTTTGGCAAAGCGTTTGAGTCAACGTAGACCTTGTGGTGCAACGAATGATCACTAGAGTGGCCTGCAGTGACTCTCAGAAAGTATCTCCGTGGAATGTCAACATCATTGTTAATGAAACTGCTCACCTCGAAATTAAGATGGACAATGGCCTCCCTCTTTTATACATATCTTGCACATGTATCTAAATTCTAGGCTCCAGAGTCCTATTCGCAACTATCAATGCTTCGAGTACTCGGATGTAAGTCTAATTTAAACATAAAACTGGAGAAATGCACTGGGCAGAGAAAATAAATAAACAGGTTGTTGCAAAAAGCTATTATTTTCCTTATCCTGGTGTTTCTTGAGATCTCCGAGTAGCAGCAGGTGCTGAGCAGGTGCTGAGTCTTTGGTTCCAGATACTCCTTGTAATTCGTTTTTCAGGGCTTGAGGCAAGCAACAGCAAGCCAGATGGAAAATCTTCAAACTCCCACAAATACATGGAATAAATCGAGCTCGGCAGTGATCTGGCGCCTCTGCTTTATTGGCACGAGTAGGCCAAGCAAGGAAGCCTCGAAAGGTTTGCCTGGATCCCACCATAATGGGGAGGAGACCTCTGCAGAGCTCAGAAGATGAAGATTTTAATTAGGTACCTGCTGTGCCAAAACATCTCATACATTTGTAATAGAACACAATATTTCAAAAGCTTGCATCAAATTTTCTGCCAAGTCGGATTAGCTGAGGACTTTTTAGTGTACTGCGGAGTTGAGTACTTTCAGGGTCTTCTATTATCCTTTAATATTTGCAAATGCGAACTATTTCTCTGCAGGCAATGAAAATACCAATTGTGCTGATTAAATATTGTACATTTGTAATTCTTCTGGAGTACTGAACCTCCATTATGCTGGTATTCTGGTGGCTGGAGGAAGTGATTTTGTGTTCTGGATGTTCATACTGCATTAACCTTGGTGGGTCCTGAGCATTTGTTATTCATTGCACATACCACTGTATTGTTGTGAACCACTTTGATCTATGGCAAGAGGCACATGCTAGCTCAAAGTGGCATGTGCAAAAAGCTGCCATCCATTTTAGTGCTGTTGATGTCCTAGCGTGTTATCATAATCCTGGTGATGTCGGGAGCGGGGAGCAAGATACAACATTTTCCAGCATCTGCAGTTCCTTCTTGAACAAGATACAAGAACAACTCGTTACAATCTCTACAGATGCTGATTTAAAAATCTTCCTGTTTTTTTTTAGATCTGCAGTGCGAGCACCAAATTTCTTTTATAGCTTTCCACCAGGCATATTAATTTATTTCACACAGTCCCTGACTGAATGCAAGTTACCTTCCTGTCTAGATTACAGCCCAACACTTAAAGGCCAAATTACATCCTGGCTTTCATTTTATGTGCGGTGAAAATGGTCTCTCCAAATCGATAAATAATCACCTGAAAATATCTCGGTATAATATTTTTAAAGGGCATAAAAGGTTCCTTCAACCACACCTTGAATTTTGCCATATTTAAAAAAATCATACCCTATGCTTAAAGGTAATATGCAATGCTCCTTCTTAAATGTCAGAAGTAGCCTCATTAATAAATGCCCACAAATAATTTAATTTTCCTTCATTCCTCATTTTTTAAATTCTGCTTTAATTTTATCTTTAAAGCTTTGTTTTAACACTGAAAGCCTATTTTAATATGTTTTCTTGTTTCGCAAGTAGGTTACAATTGTAAATGCTGGGGCCTGATTGGTAGTAAATTAGACATTTTCCAGCTTTCACTGATGATATGTTCAGAGACAAACAGAGGAAGTGACTCACTTTTGGAACTGGAGGTGTTAGGATCTGGATTCACCACAGGGTTCTTGTTCACACCAGGTTTCTGGTCCTGTAATGCATTCAGCAGCTTTTCGATGACAGAAGCTTTGCATGCAGATAGATTAGGAGCGCAGGGAGAGTCACCCTGTAAAAAAACATCGATTGGGAGAGGGTGAATCAAAAGCAGAGAGTACTGGAAATGCTCAACAGGTCAGCCAGCAGCTGTGGAAAGAAAAACAAAATGAATGTTTCAGGCAAAGGTCATACAGTACAATGCAGAGACTGGCCGTCTGGCCACGATGCCCACGACAATCGTTCCACCATCGGTACAAATCCCACTAGCCCACATTTTGGCCATGATCCTCTATTGAATTGAATTGAATATTGAATTTAATATTTGTTACATGTCATTTGAACCTCAGTGAGGCTCAAACCAAACTCAGTTTCCACAGCCATACAAACAGAGACAATTCCTACAAGACACACACACAATTCAATTTACACAAACATCCATCACAGTGAATCTCCTCCTCACTGTGATGGAAGGCAAAGTCTTTTCTCTCCCCTGCACCATTTTTCTCCCGTTGTTGAAGCCCCAGGCGGGCGATGGTAATTTCCACAGCCATTTTAGGCCGCGCCGGGCGATGTACGGCCCCGCTCCAGGCCCAAAAGTCACAATGTTGGAGCCCCCGGCAGGCGTTCGAATGTCCCGCGGCCATTAAAGCCGCGCCGGGCGATGTACGGCCCCGCTCCGGGTCGTTCCAACCCCGCGACACGGGCTGGAGAAGTCGCGTTGCGGGAGCTCCGGAAAGCAGTCTCTCACCCTCTATACCTTAGTGATTCAAGTGCTTTACTTGGCACCTCTTAAAAACATTGTGAGACTATCTGTCTCCACCCACCTCCTCAGGAATTGTGTTGTCCAAATTCCAACCATTTTGTGAATAAAATGCCCCTTGGATGTCATGTAAATCTCATACCCCTCACCTTAAGCCCACGCCTCCTTGGTTTGGCCAACCCCATTTTGGGAAAAAATATTCTAACTATCGACCTTATCTGTCCCCTCACAATCTGGTGCACATCTATCAGGCCATCTCACTCAGCCTCAGCTCCAGAGAAAACAAAACTTCAAGAGATCAGAGTCTTTCCTTTGAACATCACAGAGGACACTATCAAGGTGTCCTATTTTAGGCCAACATAAACATTACAATTCGTCATTATAAAAATTCTGATCCTATCACAAAATACTCCAAACTAGGCAACAACGCAGCAAATCCCCTTTCACTCTCCACAGTGAAACCGCTCTTCCTTTCGTGTGGCAACAAGAACTGCGCACAATACTCTAGTGGTGGCCTGAAGTTGTTACAGGCCAAAGCTAACGAAGGCAAGCATCCAATTTTCTTTCTCCACTACTCTCTTTATCTATGCTGCCACTTTTTTGGTATTTATGGATTTCTGCCCAAGGTCCCTCTGTTCATCAAATGTTAATAGCTTTCCATTTGAATTTCCATTGTTTTAAGTTTTTATTTCAGATTCTAGCATCTGCAGTCTTTTACTTTTTCATTACAAGAAGGTGGCTGGCAATTGCTGCGAGAGGATCTAATAAAACACTGTAATCGATAACAGCAAACTAATGGGCCAACCACCAGACACTTTCTATGGGAGAGGAGACATGACAAACCAGCCATAAGGTCTTTCTCTATAATGATGCAGCAGCACCTCTTCTAGTTGGGTCAGACAGGAAACCACCTTCTTATCATCTTTACCCTTTAAAGAGTTTTCTAGTGGGGTATCACAAGTGCTGTCAGCACACAAGCCTCTGTATGATTTCTCAGAATGTGCTTATTCTGAGCTTCAGAAATCAGTAATGCTCCCTATTGAGGTATCTCATAATGGCTGTGTGAACTGTTAATGCACATAGCTTTGTTTTTTATTCACTTGATGAATGCAGGATTGTGGTAAAACCACCATTTTTTCCCATCCCTAATTGCCCTTCAGAAGGCAGTGGTGAGCTGCCTTTTTGAACTGCCCTACTCCTTGTTTTTAAATTATTTAGATACTGTTACAGAGGATGTACCATGATTTAGACTCAGCTACACTTGGAGGATAGCCAATGTATTTCTTAGTGTGGCCTATGACTTGGGGAGAACTTACAGGATGTGGCATTTCGGGCTTCCTTAGCCTGGCTTGGGAAAGCAGGATACCTATGCTGCCTTGCCTTCCCTTTCCTTTATCATGCATCTGTACACTGTGGATAGCTCGATGGTAATCATGTATTGTCTTTCCACTGACTGGTTAGCACGCAACAAAAGCTTTTCACTGTACCTCGGTACGTGTGACAACAAACTAAACTCAACTCTCTCCCCAGCAATTCCCCTGTTGTGAAGCCCTCAATAGCACCCTCCCCCCCCCCCCCCCCCACCCCCCCCCACCCCCCCCCCCCCCCCCACACACACACACACACACACACACAAGCTCAGAGCCTGGGTGATTTTAGAAAGGGACTATGCGCTGTCCACGGGCACCCTGGGGTATTTTCGGGACCGTTGGGCACCGTGGGGGGCGGAATGTATCCTCAGTAAGAATGGGGAAATAGTAATTTGAGAATATTTGTGTTGCTTGTATTGTGGTGGTGGGTTTGTTTTGAATTATTTGGTATTGTAAATAGGTGAATAAATTACTTTTTGGAAAAAAGAGTTAAAATTGGCCTTTCAGTTTACATCGGCAAAAACCATGAGCCTCTGAGAAATTTCCTGGCCCGAATCTGAAATTCCACATGATAACTTTGAAATGAGACATTTTTTCTTGTTTTGTGCATGAGTGGAATCATCAGAGCGAGACAGGAAGATTATGGATTAAACATCATAGAAATAAGACCTTCAGACCCACGTGCCCATTGATCCCTGATTATGTTTCAGTCCTCACTCATGCAATGGTCCGCATACCCAATCAGCCAGCTCCGAGCAGCAGCTGTAACTCGCATCAGATTGGCAGCTTGAAGCTCTTTGATTAATGTTCTCTGTGCTGTCTTTGTCGTAATTCTGTAACATTCAGGGAGGATTGAGGCAGGGCACTTGGAATAGCAGGTTAATGTGTGTGTAGCATTGAATGTAGAGTCACATAGAATACCCATGTCCATGCCATCTAGAATGCCAGTCTAAGCCAGTCCTATGTGCCTACATTAGGCTAATATCCTTCTAAAACATTACTATCTATGTACCGATCCAAATGTCTTTTAAATTTTGTAATTCTACCCGCCTCTATTATTTCCTCTGGCAGCTTGTTCCAAATACCCACCATCTCTAATGTTTGAAATACATGCTCTTCAGGTCCACAATGAATCTTTTCCCTCTCACATTAAACTCGAGCCCTCCTGTTTTAGACTCACCTACGCTGGGAAAAAAATACTGTAACTATCTATCCTATCTGTGCCCCTCATGATTTTATCATCATATCACCCCTCAAACTCTTTAATTCCAAATGAAAACAGTCACTGCCTATCCAATCTCTCCATATAACTCAAGCCCGCCAGTCCCAGCAACATCCTTATAAATCTTTTCTGCTCTCCTTCTAGCTTAATCACATCTTCCTGCACCCTCTCCAACTTAATCACAGCCGCAACAGCTCACCGTGAATTATTGACCTTCCCTAATAATTTTCATGACGGAGGCTTTACATCAGAGACAGGAGCACATAAACTAAGATCTGCAGGCATAATCAGAAACGGACCATGGATTACACGGTGATCACACGGCACTGTGGCACAGCGATCGAGGTGCTGCCTTATAACGCCAGAGACCCGGGTTCGATCCTGACTGCGGGTGCTGTCTGTATGGATTTAGCACATTCTCCCCGTGAGCTGCGTAGGGTTTCGCAAGGTGCTCCGGTTTCCCCCCACATACCAAAGACGTACTGGTTTGTAGGTTAATTGGCTTCAGTAAAATTGTAAATTGTCCTCAGTGTGTGTAAGATAGTGTTGGTGTACGGGGTGATTGCTGGTCGGCGCGGACGCGGTGGGCTAAAGGGCACGTTTCCACACTATATCTCTAATCTCCAAACTCTAAACTAAAGACAATCCGAAACACAATCCGTAATCATCCATAGTCATGTGCTTTGCATTGTGCCACTGGCTTTAACTTCTATGTACTTCAAATTATCGCTCTACTCTTACACTAATGACTCAGATGGCAGAGAAGGGCTCCTTAAAGTTAAAAAAAAAACAACTTTAACTTTTACTTTGCATTGCAAAATGTCTCAAAACTCCACGAGGTGAAAAGTCAGACAAAAACTATGGCGGGAATAGAGCAGAGATATTGGAACTGATAAGCAAATGCTTGTCGTAAGAAGTAAGATCCATGCAGCATCACAGAGAGAGAGAGAGAGAGAGAGAGAGAGAGTGAAAGGTGAATAAGGAAAGTTTTGAAAGTGTTCCACAGTTCAGGACGCAGATGGCTGGCGGGACAGCACTGGACCGTGAGATGAGGGGGAGAGGAACACAGAAGAAGCCAAAGTTGGAGAAATATGCTGATCCCACAGGGCTGCAGCTAGTTGCAGATACGGTGGGGATGAAATATTTTGGTGGAGCAGGTTCTCTTTAAGACTATCAATTACAAGCATGAGGGAGGGGTCTCATTGAACTGAGGCATCATCATAAGGAATAGGAGTAGAATTAGGCCATTCGGCCTATCAAGTCTACACAATTCAATCATGGCTGATCTATCTCTCCCTCCTAAACCCATTCTCCTGCCTTCTTCCCATAACCTCTGACTCCTGACATCATCTGCCTAATCAGCAGGGCAGAGGAAACCAGAATAAAATTCAAGGAAGGAACGGGATTATCCCTCTTGTCCGGCCAATAGACAATAGACAATAGGTGCAGGAATAGGCCATTCGGCCCTTCGAGCCAGCACCGCCATTCAATGTGATCATGGCTGATCATCCCCAATCAGTACCCCGTTCCTGCCTTCTCCCCATATCCCCTGACTTCGCTATCTTTAAGAGTCCTATCTAGCTCTCTCTTGAAAGCATCCAGAGAACTGGCCTCCACCGCCCTCTGAGGCAGAGAATTCCACAGACTCACAACTCTCTGGGAGAAAAAGTGTTTCCTCGTCTCCGTTCTAAATGGCTTACCCCTTATTCTTAAACTGTGCTCCCTAGTTCTGGACTCCCCCAACATCGGGAACATGTTTCCTGCCTCTAGCGTGTCCAAACCCTTAACAATCTTATATATTTCAATAAGATCCCCTCTCATCGTTCCAAACTCCAGAGCGTACAAGCCCAGCCGCTCCATTCTCTCAGCATATGACAGTCCCGCCATCCCGGGAACCAACCTTGTAAGCCTACGCTGCACTTCCTCAACAGCAAGAATGTCCTTCCTCAAATCAGGGGATCAAAACTGCACACAATACTCCAGGTGTGGTCTCACTAGGGCCCTGTACAACTGCAGAAGGACCACTTTGCTCCTATACTCGACTCCTCTTGTTATAAAAGCCATCATACCATTCGCTTTCTTCACTGCCTGCTGTACCTGCATGCTTACTTTCATACTCTGATGAACAAGGACCCCCAGATCCCGTTGTACTTCCCTTTTTCCCAACTTGACGCTATTTAGATAGTAATCTGCCTTCCTGTTTTTGATACCAAAGTGGATAACGTCACATTTATCTGCATTAAACTTCATCTGCCATGCATCTGCCCACTCCCCCAACCTGTCCAAATCACCCTGCATTCTCATAGCATCCTCCTCACAGTTCACACTGCCACCCAGCTTTGTGTCATCTGCAAATTTGCTAATGTTACTTTGAATCCCTTCATCCAAATCATATTGATCCAATATTGAACCATCCAATATTGAACTATCATTACCAAAGTGGTGACTCATCCCACGGCTACATGCAGATTGGTTGCTTCATATCAACAGTGACTACTCTTCGAGGATACTTAACTGACTGTAAAGTGTTTTTTCTCATGAAAAACATAATTTTAAATTTATGCTTTATTACTTTGTAAGAGTGCCAGTATTTCAAACAAGTTGGCTCTCTGTTTGATCAGAAACGTGCCCCGAATCCATTCATTTCACTGCCTATTTATTACAGTGAAAACTCTACTTGTACATTTTATCCACATAGACAAGCAATAATAATTCAATATAATATCAATTTTAAAAAGGATTTTTTTGGTCCATGTTTTTTTCAGAAAGGGTTTTGGGGATGAAAGCTGAGACCTGCCTTTATAGTTCAAGTGGAAAATAAGGAGCACAGTTTCACAGGTTATATTCTGCATTCAGGAAAGCTGGAATGTATCCAATATTCGTGTCTGAAACGGTACGAAATACCAGGCAACGGAGCCATCCTATCAACAACTAGAGAGCCGTCCTGAGCTACTATCCACCTCATTGGAGATCCTCGGACTATCTTTGATCGGACTTTATCTTGCACTAAACATTATTCCATTAATCATGTATCTGTACACTGCGGATGGCTCAATTGTAATCATGAATTGTCTTTCCGCTGACTGGTTAGCACGCAATAAAAGCTTTTCACTGTACCAAGGTAAACTCAATAATATTGTTCAGAGGCTTCGGGCTCTGTCCTGATCAGCTCCATGACCCTGATAAAAGTACATTTTAATAGTATCTTCATGTTGAGGCAGTGCTGCGGGACTAAGCGTCATGGTGTATGCCCACTTTTACAGGAGTACTGAAAACTACTGTCAACTTACAGCCATGTTCCCACTCACTATTCCCTGCAGTACTCATCCCTCATCCAGCCTGTCAACTCCTGTGATTCCCATTACTACCAGTTTTACCAGGGCTCTTCAATACCTTACTGGAGAAAAATCCGCCTTAATGTTTGGGGAGTTACTCACCTCTCTCCATTGCACCATCCACCCGTTCCAAACTAGGACCTGCCTTCCATTGGAAAGTCTCATCATGCCTTCAGCTGCCTCCGGGCCCCTGACTGAAGTTTGCCGAGAGCAGGCAATATGCTGACTGAGCCCGAGACTCAGTTTACACTGAGTTCCCAGTCCCTGGGCATATGGTTCACTCTCCTGGATTTTAGTCCGAAAAATCTTTCACCCAAACCTGCGATGTCTCCACATTTAGTTCCAATAAAAAGCAGCAAAAGTGAATTCAGCAGAAGAAAGATCGATGCACTCTCGAACCTGTACATTTAGCAGAGAGAGAGACGGTTTAGAGGAAAGAGAGTATTTCCACTCTGTACGCCTGCTAAATCCAGTCAAGTAAGGTGGCAGACAAAGAATGTCAAAACAACTGCGGATGCTGGGAATCTGAAATGCAAACAGAAAATGCTGGACATAGTCAGCAGCTCAGGCAGCATCTGTACAAAGAGAAGGAGTTAGTATTCAGGTCTGGAACCCTTCATCAATTGCTGCCTGACCGGCTGAGTGGCTCCAACATTTTCTATTTTCATGAGAGATAATGAATCCATCCAATGTGGAAGGTGAAGCCAAGCCCAAGGCTGCAAATGATAAGGCTTAAGTATTTGCAGCCATCGTCAGCGTTGAGTGTATGTGTAGAAAGGAACTGCAGATGCTGGTGTAAACCAAAGATAGACACAAAAAGCTGGAGTAACTCAGTGAGACAGGCATCGTCTCTGGAGAGAAGGAATGGGTGACGTTTCGGGTCGAGACACTTGAAGGGTCTCGATTTGAAACGTCACCCATTCCTTCTCTCCAGAGATGCTGCCTGTCCCGCTGAGTTACTCCAGCTTTTTGTGTCTTTCTAGAGCTGTGTGTATGATCTACCTTGATCTTCATTAGCAGGTTCCCTGCCACTAAGGAAGCCAGCCTTCAACTGACTTGCCTTCCTCTGAAAGGATCAGTTAGGTGCATAAATACAGCCAAGTCTATGTGCCACGAGAAAGCTCCAGTGTTTAATAGCCATCAGGCTATTAAACCTGGCTCGGACAAAACTCTGATTATTAATAACCCATTTTCTGTTATTTGCACTTTATCAGTTTATTTATTCATGTGTGTATATATTTATATTATGGTATATGGACACACTGATCTGTTTTGTAGTAAATGCCTACTATGTTCTGTGTGCTGAAGCAAAGCAAGAATTTCATTGTCCTATACAGGGACACATGACAATAAATTCACTTGAACTTGAAGATGTGCCTCAGAACCAGCTGCACCTCCATCTGCACTGATATTTTCCACCTAAAACACTGCATCAAAGTCAAAGTCAAAGTCACAGCCCGACAAAGTATAAAACATTCTCCTAACAAATCCATGTTCTACAGTGATATATTGTATTCTGCTTGAGAATCCATTATTCCTTTGAAGTATTTCGTAGCATTAGTTCTAAGTTACCATTTCCTACTTTACATACAGCCCTTATAATTGTCTGGAATTAGTTTTGCCATAGTCTGTGTTCTTATATCCTTTTTATGCACCTCCTTTGAATTACACTGCCCTGTGAGTTCAGACTGGTAGATCATCAGTGGCATGAATTATATAGCAATCAAAATATTTATTTTTGGACTCCTTACAAAATATTCCAAAACCAATGCCTTTTCTGAAGTCGTTCAGCTTTCAGGATTCAAACTGTTAGTTGGTTGCAGAAGATAGTAATAAGCAGCGAAGTAAGTTGAACCAGAAACAATTTCTTTGAATATCATCTGCTTAGTTTAGTTTCGTATAGAGTTTAGTTTAGAGATACAGCATGGAAACAGGCCCTCTGGCCCACCAAGTCCACGCCGCCCAGTGATCCCTGCACACTAACTCTATCCTACACACATTAGGTACAATTTTACAATTTTACCAAGCCAATTAATTTACAAACTTGTACATCTTTGTAGTGTGGGGAGAAACTGGAGCTCCCGGAGAAAATCCACACAGGTCACAGGGAGAACGTGCAAACTCCATACGGATAACACCCGCAGTCAGGATCGGTTTCATTGTAAGAAACCTCTAGGCCTTCAGGCCTAGATAGTCAATACAAGGGCAAAGGTCGCCATCTTTCTTACTCACAAAGAAAAATCCCACCCCAGTGGGAGAGGAGGATGGATGAATTAAACCAGCTGCCAGAGACTCTGAAATGCATCTGTCCGTGGCGTTGGTCTCAAGACCAGGGAGTGAGTACAGTCAGACCGTGGGGTGGAGAATAATAAGTCTATGGCACAATCTTAAGGGCGGTGAGGAGGTAAAAAGGTGGCTCAGAACATGCAGAAGACCTCGTTCAGGTCATGATACTCGGATGGTACTTTGGACAGGTCAGAATTGTCACTAGGAGCAACAGACACAGAGGTGAGGGGAAGACAAGCCGGAATGAAGGCAATTAACGTTACAATCCTCCCCCCCAAGTGGAGATCTTGCCAGTGGACCAGTTTACGGTGGAGTTGTGAGTAGTCAGCCAGAACGGCAGGGGCACGAGGTGAATTTAGCAGGAGCAACTGAATTATCTCCCAGTGGTTTCCATTAACACAAAGTTCTAGAGGGAGAGTAGAGAGTGAAGCCATACCAATTATTCTCCCATCAAATGCACTGGCTTGGCGGGGCTCTTCTACTTTAACAGTGGGAATCAGAAATTTCTGAGCAACAGTGATATCAATGAAGCTATCTATCATCTGCCCCCGAGTCTATCAGAGCATTAAGTTTCAAAAGGGTGTCTTCAAAGCGTACCATAATCGGAGTGAGTCTGGTGGAAATAGGAGGGAGATAAACCTCGCTCACCCATAATCCCTCTCTTGCTGGGGAGCGTTGGCTTTTACCGGGCAAGCAGCGATGAAGTGTCTGGGACCTTCACGGTAGAGACAACACCTCTCACTCTCGGAGCCAGTTATCTATCCAGATAGTTAAATCAATCAGCGCGTCCAGATCCGAGGGAAGGTCCCGAGAGGCCAACTCATCCTTCAGGTTCTCGTTGAGGCCATGGATGAAGATACTGAGCAGAGCGATATCACACCAACCGCTCTCTAAAGCAGTGGTTCGAAAATCAATAGCGTAATCGGCAACAGAGTGTGCCCCCTGGCAGAGATGCAGCATCCTCTGGGCTGCCTCTCTTCCGACCAAAGGGTGGTCAAAAATCTTTCTCAGCTCTGCCGAAAAACAGGCAAAGTCCTGGCAGAAGTCTAGCTGTCTCTCCCAGGCAGCTGTCCCCCAGGCTGAAGCACATCCTGACAGCAGGGAGATGGCATAGGCTACTTTGGAGCATTCTGCGCTGAAACCAAGGAGCACTGGGATAGGAATGACCAGCAGGTAGAGGGATCACCATGGTACCTCTCCAGTGTGGGAAGAACTGGTTCCAGAATGGGCTGGATACAGCTGGAAGTGGACAGAGGCGGGAGGAATTGGCAGCGTGTGAGGTGTGACAGGACCTGGCTGACAGTGTTTGCCAACTGCTGGATGGTCGCTACAAGTTGGTCTACTCGAGCCTCATGGGCACCAAGAGTGAAGCCTTGAAGTTGAACAGCCCTGCACAACCGAGCCAACAAATCCTCAGGTTCAGAACTGGGAGCGCCAAGACTCCGGTCGGGCCGATCAGAATTTCCTGCCGAGTCCATACTGGCCGACTAATCCGTCAGAAGGCCCCAAAGTGGAAAGGACTGGAATACAGGCCCACCAAGAAGTACTGAAGAAAACCCAAAATCCAAACGCGAATGGAATCGAAAGATATAGACCAGGAACTTGGAACTGCTATCGAACCGACAGAATGCCGAACTGATTAGTCGGCACCTAAGTATTTTATACCAAGTGTTAGATTAGGGGAGCAGATTAAATGCAGGTGTAACTCCTCATAGCTCAGGGGAGGAGTGTGGAAAGAGTCTCATGTGTCTGGAGGCATGGCACGTGTGGCAAATACCTGTCAGAGGGCTTGAAACACCAACGCAAAGAATGCTGCAGAACACGTACTGGGAGATTAATTTAAATGGAAGATAGACACAAAATGCTTGAGTAACTCAGCAGGACAGGCAGCATCTCTGGAGAGAAGGAGTGGGTGCCGTTTTGGGTCGAGACCCTGAACACTGAGGGCCAAAGGGCCTGTTTCTGCTCTGTATAACTGGATGCCATTTGAGCAGGAGTTGGGACCTTAACTCTTACTCTCCTTTTCCTAGTCTTCGGATACTAAAGTCAAAGAGAACACCTTCATTGTTAACTTCATTGAGATCAACACTAAGGGGTTAAATGGAGATGCAAGGATGCTGGTTTACACAAAGTGTTAGAGTAACTCAGCAGATCAGGCAGCATCTATGGAGGACAAATAGGTGACCTTTCAGGTCAGGACCCTTCTTCAGACTAAAGAATCAAACCTGGTCATACAAGAGAAGATACTGAGCAAATGAAATGGCTTCTTAAAGAAAATTTTGAAATCATGTATTGAACACTCTGCACACATGGCCTTGCTAACTTGTTGATGAAGAAAACCCTTGGGCCCAATTAATTTAATCAGCTCAGAGAAGCATCCCGATACCTTTCCCCTTAAAACATCTCACTGCTTCTGCGAGTCCCAGTCACGTCACCCTTTTGTGCAAAGCCGCAATGTCTGAAGTTGTGCATTTCAAATTTAAGAAAGTCTAATTATTGATACCCAGTATGTTGCCCTAATCAGAACGCTGCAAGGCTGTGTGCATCAACGCATGCAAATGCACAGGGCTGCCGGCAGATGCCACTGACACAGGGAAACCGTCATCTGACTGAAACAAACTGAAGGTCAAGGACAAGGAAGGCAAGAGACTATTTTTTTTTACAAGCGAGGGAGCTTTGAACAGCTTGGTATCTTTACGCTTTTGCAGCACAGCTCTGATTTGTCCCCGGTCATAAAACCGTGTTTGTGGACAGTGAACAACAGATGGTGTGAGGAACCCTATTTATTCTGCCGCAATTAGTGCACATAATGTATGAAGAATGGGCCGTTGGGGGAGATTGAGGGACTCGGTAAATTATGGAAGAGTTAAACTTCCAGACAGTCACATCAATTAGCTAGTTAGGGAAGGCAACAGAACACGTTCATTAATGACACCAAACGTCATGGCCTTAAATATTGTTTTTAAAACAAGTCCAAGCATTGATCGTGACAGTTCAAAAATCTTTCAGATCTACTTCCATCTGTATGTTGGCCCAGACTGTGCGATGCAATTAACCTCTTATTCTTTTGATCTTGAAATGACACTGTGCAATATTTAGAGACAAATGTTTAACGGATTCAGATTAAATGTCTTTCTCCGAATGTAAAAAAACCAGTGCCCCCTGTGTAAAAAGTCAACAAACCAATTTCATTTCGACGTGCAGTGTTTGTGCACTAAGATTGGACAGTATCCTTTGAAGACCTTTGTTAAGTGCCAGTATCTATTTTGAGATTTAACCTCAGCTTTCTCCAGCCTGTGAGAACAGATGGTCAGACACAAAATGCTGGCGTAACTCAGCGGGTCAGGCAGCATCCCTGGAGAAAAGGAATAGGTGACGTTTCGGTTCGAGACCCTTCTTCAGACTGAGAGCCAGGGGAAAGGGAAACGAGAGATATAGAAGGTAAATAGATCACAAGGATCATTGGAAATGTCATGTTAGCAGCCATGCTGAGACCTGATGGTCTTGGGGTGGGAAGGCTCATCGAAGTCCTAAGGGAAGAGTGGGAAGCGAGCTACTGTACAATCGTGCAACACCATTTATTGCCATTGCGTGACATCTTCCTGATGGACTCGCAGATTAGTACATTTAAGCGGCCCTGTTGTTCAGCTTTGTGAATCAGCCTGGTTCAATGGCAGCACTTTGTGCTTGCATCAGAAGATTGCGGTTTCAAATAGGGCAGCACGGTGGCGTAGAGTTTGAGCAACTGCCTTAAATTGCCAGAGACCCGGGTTCGACCCTGACTACGGCTGCTCGTCTGCACGGAGTTTGTACGTTCTGACCGTGACCTGCAGGGATTTTCTCCAAGATCTTTGTTTCTTCCCACACTCCGAAGAGGTACAGGGTTGTAGGTTAATTGGCTTGGTATAAATGTTAAATTGACTCTAGTGTGTGTAGGGTACTGTTAATGTGCGGGGATCGCTGGTCGGTGCAGACCCGATGTTCTATCTCTAAACTAAACTAAACTAAACCTTGAAATAGCACTCCAGCAACTTAGTCTGGGTCTAGGCAAACATTGCGCTTTGGAAAAGGGGGGAGTTCTGCACTGATGCATTTACATGAAGGAAGCCGTCGCAGTGTTACAGTAAATGTTGCAGCTCGCCGACAAATCCCAGGCCTCTCGTAGGACTTTGATGAGCCTTCCCACCCCAACACCATCTGGTCCCAGCATGGCTGTTAATGTGACATTTCTAATGATCGTCATGAGAATAAAATAGCTTTTTTGTGCCTGACGAAGAATGAAGTGCATGAAGTATTTATTTGAGTCCTCGTTACCGACATAAAATATGCCATCAAAAAAAATCTCAGAACAAGAGAGTGCCAGGTAACATTTATCATTCAACTAATACGGTTAAATGATTCAGACCGTCAGTCCTTTGTACAAGTCGACTGCCTTATTTACCTGCAAAACTCCAAAGCATTAAGTCTGGTGACCATCTCGTGCTGAACATAATGGTTGCTGTCCTCTAGGAAGTTAATTTAGTTCAGATGATCCCAACATACAGATGTTAGGCCATGTTCCTGGCTGGATGATGTGGACAGCACTTCAGTAGAATGCAAGGAGCATGGGGATTGAGGCCACAGGGTGCACCATCCAGGCAACTTCATCCAAGCTCACACCATGCTTTAAGGGTGAGCTCGATGTAACTTGTAGTGTAGTGATCATAATATGATAGAATTCAACCTCCAGTTTGAGAAGGAAAGCTGAAATCTGATGGATCAGTATTACCGTTGAGTAAAGTGAGCTACAGGGGCATGAGGAACGAGCAGGCTAAAGTTGATTGGAAGGGGACCCTAACGGTAATTATAGTGGAGCAGTAATGCCAGGAGTTTCTGGGAGTAATTTGGAAGACATAGGATCATTTCATCTCAAAGTGTAAGAAACATACTAAGGGGAGCATGAGGCCACCATGGCAGTTTAGTTTAGTTTAGTTTAGTATTATTGTCTCGTGTACCGAGATACATTTGTTTGCGTGCTATCCAGTCAAAGAAAAGACATGGATACAATTAAACCATCCACAGTGCACAGATCAAGGATAAAGGAGCAGCATTTAGTGCAAAAATATAAAATTGAAATCTCATAAAGTCCGATTTTAAAATAGTTCAAAGGTCTCTAATGAGGTAGATGGGAGGACAGGACCGTACTCTAGCTAATGAGAGAACCGTTCAGTTGCCTGATAACAGCTGGGAAGAAACTGTCTCTGAAACTGGAGGTATGTTTTTTCAAACTTCTGTACCCCTTGCCTGATGGAAGAGGGGAGAAGTGGGAGTGACCAGGGTGAGACTCACCCTTGGGGTGGGAGATTGCAACCTTCACGTGGTCCGCCCTGTTTCGACAAAGGCAATCAACCCAGTGTGCATAATCAAATAAGATTAAATAGAACAAGTTGGCCTTCAACTTTAGGAGAAGGAGAAGGAGAAGGAGAAGGAGAAGGAGAAGGAGAAGGAGAAGGAGAAGGAGAAGAAGAAGAAGAAGAAGAAGAAGAAGAAGAAGAAGAAGAAGAAGAAGAAGAAGAAGAAGAAGAAGAAGAAGAGGAGGAGAAGAAGAAGAAGAAGAAGAAGAAGAAGAAGAAGAAGAAGAAGAAGAAGAAGAAGAAGAAGAAGAAGAAGAAGAAGAAGAAGAAGAAGAAGAAGAAGAAGAAGAATCCCCCTTGAGCATGCTGGCGGCCTTGCCAAGGCAGCGTGAAATGCAGATGGAGTAAACGGAAGGGAGATCGGTTTATGTGATTGTCTGCACTACGTCCACAACTCTCTGCAATTTCTTGTGGTCTCGGATGGAACCGTTCCCAAACCAGCCTGTGATGCATCCCGATAAAAGACTCTCCACGTCAAATCTGTAGAAGTCGGTGAGGGTTGTTGGGGACATGCCGAACCTCCGAAGGAAGTAGAGGCATTGGTGCACCTTCTTGGCCATAGTTTCGATGTGGCTGGTCCAGGACAAATTGCCGGTGATATTTATTCCTGGGAACTTGAAGCTTTTGATCATCTGCACTACGGCGCCATTATTGTGTGTGTACTGTTTCACTTCCTGAGGTCAATCACAACCTCCTTTGTCAAGCTGACATTGAGGGAGAGGTTGGTGTCTTGGCACCAGGTTACAAGGTTCTCAATCTCCTTGATTTAGGATGTCAAAGAGAGCACAAAAAGGAAGTCAAAGATAGTATAAAAGCAAAAGAGAAGGCATATAACGTGGCAAAGATTAACGAGTAGCCAGAGGATTGGGAAATGTTTAAAACCCAACAGAAGGCAACTAAAAAAAGCAATTACTTTGGAGTAAATGATAAAATAGGCCAAAGTCAGCATGGTTTTGTCAAGGGGAGATCTTGCATGTCAAATCAGTTGGACTTTTTTGAGGAGGTAAGAAACACAATAGACAAAGGAGAGTCAGTGGATACTTGGTGGATATTGTTTACTTGGTTTTCCACAAGGTCTTTGATATGGTGCCATACGTGAAGCTGCTAAACAAGATAGGAGCCCATGGTATTAAAGGCAAGGTACTAGCATGGATAAAACATTGGCAGCCTTGTAGAAGGCAAAGAGTGAGAATAATGAGGGTCTTTTCTGGTTGTCCGCCGGCTACCAGTGGTGTTTTGCAGTGGTCAGTGTTGGGTCCGCTACTTTTCATGTTATACATGTAAATGATCTGGATGAGGGAATTGATGGCTTTGTGGCCAAGTTAGCGGATGATGGGAAGATAGGTGGAGGGGCAGGTAGTGTCGAGGAAGCAGGGAATCTGCAGAAGGACTTGGACAGGTTGGGAGAGTGGGAAAAGATGAGGCATGTGAAATACAACGTAGCAAAGTGTACGGTCATGCATTTCGGTAGAAGCAATAAAGGCAAATGGGGAGCGGATTCAGAAATTAGAAACTTGGGAGTACTAGTGCAGGTTTCCCAAAAGGCTGAATTAGCGGTAAGGAAGCCAAATGCAATGTTAGCATTCATTTCGAGGGGATTAGAATATAAAAGCAAGGGTGTAATGTTGAGGCTTGATGAGGCGTTGGTGAGGCTGCATTTGAAATATTATCTGGGAAGTGAAAATAGGGTCTTAAAGATAGAAGCAGAAACAGATGCTGGAAGAATGTGGTCCTGGCATGGAGGCAGAATCACAACATCTAAAGCTGGGTATCGCACATGGATTGTTGGGGGGGGTGGTGGGGTCCCGTAACTAGATGTGAAGTCCCAGACATAGATGTGGGATCCCAGGCCAGTCACAGAGAGCGCAGGGGGAGCTGAATTTCCGTGATGTGCAATGGGGCCCTAGGTATGGAAACAGAGTGCCGGGGGTGGAGGCA
Organism: Amblyraja radiata; assembly: GCF_010909765.2. Classification (NCBI taxonomy): domain Eukaryota; kingdom Metazoa; phylum Chordata; class Chondrichthyes; order Rajiformes; family Rajidae; genus Amblyraja; species Amblyraja radiata. The sequence continues at coordinate 24,609,621 of NC_045980.1, read as the reverse complement.
AGATCCCAGAGGTGCAAGCAGGATCCTGGGGTGCAGGAGGTGATAGCGGGATCATTAGATGAGGAGTCCCAGAGATGAACATTGGTATAATGACTTGTTTCCACTAGGAAGGATGGCATTCTTGCAGTCAGCTTCATTTCATTGTCAGTGAACAGTGGGGCTGGGTAGCTCACTGTTCTTGCTGCCTGCTCACACACAACGTTAGTGCTGCCGTCTCTGTTAATTTCCTTCAGAGTAATTCCTGTTACCTGCTCTGCCTACCAAGTATTCCAAAAAGTTCACATCATTTGAAGACTTGCTAAAGGCTTTGATGTTTGACATTCATTCTTTGATGTTAATTTCCCCACCGTTATCTCCCTGTATGACTGCACCCTTTGAGTTCCTGCTAAAGCTTGGTATAAAGGCTTGTCATGCCTTGCGGCTCAATCCGTGTTCAGCCTGAAAGCCGTGCAGACATTTATAAATTATTATACCTCTAAGTTTGCCCGGCAGAAAAGTGACAGTCATTTTAATGTAGCTTTAGCCAACTTCTGCAACTGAACATGGAACGAATCTCTACCCTGGTGTGTAAAATTCTAGCCTTCTTAATCCAAAATGCCATTTATATCTAGACGAAGCTGGGGGGAAGATCGGCAGAGATAATTGTACAGCATGAGAGTGATGTAAATAAAAACCAGCAGTTTTTTCCCCTAGATTGAGATGGGTGAATCAAAAAGGCTCCTGGCAAAATATGTGAATGATGCCTTCACTATCTCCATTCAAAATAGCAAGATGAGATTCAGTTTGCACTGGGTCTTGAAGATCACATGGCGATGAATACAGCATTAGTTTAATGGTTTTAACGCCATGGGAAGGACAGCTGTGAAAATCAGAAGGATGGAAGTGTTAGGTAGTGCAATAAAAAGGAACTGCAGATGCTGGTTTATGTCAAATACAGACAGAAAGTGCTGGAGTAACTCAACGATTCAGGCAGCATCTGTGGAGAAAATGGATAGGTGGACATTTCCTACCCATTTCCACCTCTCCATTTACGCCACAGATGCAACTGACACGCTGAGTTACTCCAGCACATTGTGCCTATGTTTGGTAGTGTGTAAGCTTGACTGTTTAGTTTAGTTTAGTTTACACTTACGTCAGGCTGTTGTTTATAGACTACAGCTCGGCGTTTAAAACCATCATCCCTTCCAAGCTGGCCATCCGTAGTTGTTTAGCAGTTGATTAGCATATTTGTTCATCTTGTATTATGGTGGTGTTTTGTTTTATTGTATTGTAAATACAATTTTAATATTTGAATAAATATTTTTGATTAAAAAAAAAAAAAGCTGGCCATCCGTGAGTCAAGGCACCAGACGTTGGAGGGCTCTACCCGAGCCGGCTGCCTGCCCCTTTTCCGGGGATACGTCCGTGCCCGGGTGCGGATGGAAAGGGAATACGCCCTGTCTACGGGCACCCTGAGGGAGTTCCGAGACCGCTGGGCACCGAGGGGGGTTGAATGTATCCTTGACAAGGATTGCAATATAATTGTTTAGCAGTTGCTTAGCATATTTGTTCGTCTTGTATTATGGTGGTGTTTTGTTTTATTGTAGTGTCAATACTATTTTAATATTTGAATAAATATTTTTGATTAAAAATGTTTTTTTTTTAAAAAGCTGGTTACCAAGCTCACGGAACTGGGTCTCTGCGCATCCCTCTGCAATTGGATCCTCGACTTCCTCATCCACAGACCACAGTCTGTTCGAATTGGCGGAGACACTTCATCCTCAGTACGGGAGCACCTCAAGGCTGCGTGCTCAGCCCCCTGCTGTACTCACTCTATACCCATGACTGCGTAGCCGGGCATAGTGCGAACTCCATCATCAAGTTCGCCGACGACACCATTGTTGTTGGACGAATCACAGATGGTGATGAGTCAAAGTATAAAAGTGATTACAATTATACCGAGCCAATTAACCCACAAACCTGTACGTCTTCAGAGTGTGGAAGGAAACTGGAGATCCCAGAGAAAACCCACACAGGTCATGGGAGAGCATACAAACTCCATACAGACAGCACCCATAGTTAGGATCGAACCCAGGTCCCTGGTACTGTAAGGCAGCAACTCTACCGCTGTGCCGCCCTTGACTGTTTTCAGTTTGTCCAGGAGAAATGTTGTCAGAACTCTAACTTCGAAGGCTAGTGTGCATCACTGGATAGATTGTACAGGGATTATTGAGGGATTCAGCCAGATGGATTGCTGGGCTTTCTCGTATATTATTGGGAGAAACTTCTCTTTAGGATGTATTTTTGGCCTCCGGTTTTTTTTTGTCCGTGAAAGCTAAAATTAATCATCTCTGTCACAATGACACACTTCTCAATCAGCTACATCCCAATCAGATTGCACAAATGTTGACTGCTGTAAAATGTATATTTGCTAAGTGTTGATGGAGCTACTGAGATAAGTTTCTGGGGAATCAGAATCTTATTATTGCAAAAATTGGGCTATTGAGCTTTGTTCTTGGCTGTGACAGAGCCTGTCCCAGAGGAGGAATTACTATTAAAAAAAAGTGAATAATGCAGCACTGGTTTTTTTTTAAATGCCGAAGATCTGTTTCTGCGGAAATGTGGCACGTCCATGTATTCTCTATGAACATGCCAGATGGCTCAGGTAACACATGCAACACTTACATCTCCTTGATGAAAGGAAACGGAAATATTAAATAATGAGCTCCTTCCACAGTGTGCCACTCGCCAACAGAAGAACGTTGGCAACACCACAGAAGACATTTGCAACTTGCAAAGCTCCATCTTTTGGCAGCCTCTTGAGTCTCTCCAACTGCACTTCTCCTTGATATTCAAATGTAAATTTCGGAACCAGAGAGGATGTTGGGATACTTGACAATGTGGACACTGCTAAATGCTTCCTGAACATTAACTTTGTTGTCTGGATGCTTCAGTGGAGAATTAGACATAGCTAAGTCACAAGGCCAGATGCTTTATTATTATTATTATTTATTATTATTATCGCTGAAAACTTTAGCCAGGTGCTGGTTTCCGACGGGCACGGTGACGGACGCACCACATATCTCTGTCCTCCATGCAGCTGGCAAGCTCCGCTTTTGTCTCTGCGCATGCGTCTTCCTTCAACGCCTTCAGCATCATCTTGATCGGCCGTCCCGGGTCACGTCTTCCATGGGTGGGTTCCCACAGCACCACCTTGTCAGTTGGCATTTCTGGGCAGCAATGGCAGTGACCAGCGAGCCTCATCCTTCTCCACCTGATCTTCTCGATCAGAGGTGGAATCTCCCCATAGAGCTGGGCGTTGGTGATGTAGTCCCACCAACTGACATTTTGAACTTTTCTGAGTATTTGGGTATAGGTACCATCGAGAGACTTGGACAGTGCTCGAGTGAGAGTCCATGCCTCATACCCGTACAATAATATGGTCTCTACAGTTGAATGGAAGCGTCTCAGTTTGAGACCCTTAGACATCCGAGACGTCCAGATTTTCCCCATGTTATTGAGGGCTTTCCATGCGAGCCCTTTCCGGACCTTGATGGCATTCTCCGAGCTCTGCATCCTTGCTCCCAGATACTTGAAGTCCTCCACTTTCTTGAGAGATGCTGAGCACCTGCAATAGCCGAAATATAGATACAGTTGAACCACAATGACTGAAAAAGGGGGCTGCAAAGGGTTGATTGGCTAATGAGTTGCTATGTGGTTCCCCACTTTCCTTGATCACCTCCTTGGACAAAGATAGCCACTGCACCAAGACACAAGCCAGAGGGAATCACACCTTAAAGAACAAGACAATTAAATTGAATCTTGAACCTTGAAGACAGTCTCATCCGCAGGACAATGGCACACTGATCCAGGAAGTGGGCAGTCACATCTCCGGAAGTTAGATACAAAATGATGCCGTAACTCAGCGGGTCAGGCAGCATCTCTGGATAGAAGGAATAGGCGACGTTTCGGGTCGAGACTCATCTTCAGACTGAAAGTCAGGCGAAAGGGGAATGAGAGATATAGACGGCGATATAGAGAGATATAGAACAAAGAAATGAATGACATGCAAAAAAGTAACCTTGATCAAGGAAGCTGTCCATTGTTAGCCGTGGGCTTAGTGAAAACAGGTTATACAGACAATGACTTCCTACATACCAGTCACATCTCCAATACTATTGAGGATATTCCTCTCGAATGAAAATAGTCTCCCCATTAGGAACTGCACGGCCACCCCTCCAGGTTAGTGGCACACTATGCCAGAGAGAATATCAACACTGTTCAAGAAGACAGCCTCCTCTGCAGGTAGAAAGCACTCATTGTTTTGGAGAAAAAGCAGCTACTCTTCGAGAGTCAAAACAGAATCTAGTTTAGTTTTGTTTCATTTCGTTTAGTTTAGAGATACAACGTGGAAACAGGCCCTTCGGCCCACCAAGTCTATGCTGGCCAACGATCACCTGTATTATCCTACACAATTTTACAGAAGCCAATTAATCTATAAACCTGCTCATCTTTGGAATATGGGAGGAAACAGAAGCACCCCGAGAAAACCTATGCATACATGTTTGACTGCATGATCACAGCACAAGTACCATTGGAAAGCATGCCATTGATATCAAATCTTTCCAGGGACCTATACCCTGTATTAGCAAAATGTATTGTATAAATGAGCTCTTAGCAGTATTTAATTCTTGTATGTAGTCTTCGATAACTCTCTGACAGGTCTTCGGATGCATTGAAAGTACCATCAAAATTAATGCCCATTGAAAAGGCAGCTCATTGTCAGAGGGAGTGCTTGTGCAAGCTCTGATCACCTCAGGAACATTATGCCTTGTGAAACTACGTAGATGCAGACTGTGACGTCAGCTGTTCAGAAGGGGACTGAAATTCATGAGTTATCCTGTGACCTTCTGCTGAATCTGCAACAGTGAATTAGTACAATTCCAGAGAGAAGAGACAAGGAAGACAACGTGGACAGGATTCTTTTTTTGCGTGAAACGTTAATTTCAAACATAAAATAAATCCCGTCCACATTTTCCCTCCCTTTTGCATGCTCTGCTTTTTTTAAAAGGTCCAAGATGCTATTTAATAAAAATGAACATAATGCCTGTAAATATAACAACTGTTGGACTGAAGGGTGAACTCGCAGTGTGTCTATAGAGCATTTTCACAATGTCAGGAGGTCTCACATTCAATGAATTGGCACCATTTCTAAACGTGGCAGCCAATTTGCACACACACGGCAACATTGCCCTGGCGCTGATAGACGGGGAAGTATTGGCTCTGGATCAATTCTCTCGGAATCGGTAGCGTGAATGCACAGATTATTTTAACCAGAGTAGGAGAATCACGAACAAGAGGACATAGGCTTAAGGTGAGAGGGGAAAGATTTCATAGGAAGCTGAGCGCCAACTTTTATAAGGTTACAGCCGGAGCCCCTTGCGTGTATGTCAGGGCATTTTTGACCAAGCACATTGGGTAACTTCATTGTGTCTCAGTTTAAAAACTGCAGTAAGTAGACCAAGAAGAATGCTCAAGATAGACAAAAAAGCTGGAGTAACTCAGCGGGTCAGACGGCATCTCTGGAGAAAAGGAATAGGTGACGTTTCGGGTTGAGACCCCCCAGCCCTATCAGAAGGGGGGGCAACGAGTGCCATTTGGCATGGGCCTCATGCCTGTCTGCTTCAAAGGGATCTTGATTTGGGGGCCTCTAAAATTGAAATTGGCCTGGGCCTCAGTTCATCTATGAGAGGGCCTGGCGACCCTTCTTCAGACTCAGCCAGCTCGACTCGGCCTCTGGCACAGAGGATGTCCTGTGGATTCGGAGGTGTCACATGAGAACCTAAAGCTCTTCCACAAATGGGCCGGAAGGAACATGACGGGACATGCAGCAGTGGATTGTGAGGTGGTCTGGTGGTGAGCACATAGAAACACAGAAACAGAAACATCGAAAATAGGTACAGGAGAAGGCCATTCGGCCCTTCGAGCCAGCACCGCCATTCAATATGATCATGGCTGATCATCCTAAATCAGTGCCCCGTTCCTGCTTTCTCCCCATATCCCTTGATTCCTTTCGCCCTAAGAGCTATATCTAACTCTCTCTTGAATACATCTAGTGAATTGACCTCCACTGCCTTCTGTGGTAGAGAATTCCACAGATTCACAACTCTCTGGGTGACAAATGTTTTTCCTCATCACAGTCCTTACGCCGAGCCAGCATGTGCGTTCATGGACTGGGAGTCCCCAGAGCCATCCACTATGAGCTGCCCTGGGCCAGACATTCCCAGGAGCCGGTGGGAATGCTACACTTCAGGGAGGCGTTGGCATCCGGATGAGGCAAGAGTCCACTGCCACCTACTGGAGATGAGTATATGTAGTCTTGTTGTCACCTTCTCCAGCTAACAATGATCGATTCTACATTTTCCTTGAGCTTTGTCCCCTTTGATCTCTTGTTTTCACACCTAACACTTCTATATCTCTCATTCCCCTCTCCCCTGACTCTCAGTCTGAAGGAGGGTCTCGACCCAAAATGTCAACCATTCCTTCTTGCCAGAGATGCTGCCTGTCCCGCTGAGTTACTCCAGCATTTGTGTCTATCTTCATTATATGTACCGTGTAGGTTTGGTTCAGGCATGTTGTATCTCTTGGTGAAATAACATCTCAACACTCAAAGCCAAGGATGATTGATTTGGCTAGATGTTGATGCTGAGGAGAAAGAAAAACAAGAAAATAATGGATTTTTTTGAAATGGCTACTCTTTCAATAAAATACAAACTACCGATGGAAGGTCATCAGGCCAAAAGGTTGATTCTTCTCTTTCCATGGAGGCGCCAAACATGCTGAGTACCTCCAGCATGCTCTGTTTTTACTGTAGATTTGCAGCGTCTGCAGCATTCTCCTTTCCTAACATTGTTTTAAGAAGATAGACACAAAAAGCTGGAGTAACTCAGCGGGACAGGCAGCATCTCTGGAGAGAAGGAATGGATGATGTTTCAGGTTGAGACCCTTCTTGTTTTAAGTCTGACAGATCCTACGCACCTGGAACAGTTTCAAAATGCTTTATGAAATCTTTAGTTGTAATAATATGCTTCCAAGCATGACTTCAAACATCAACGCTTTACAAATTCAGAAGCTCCCGGGACCATAACTTATACCTTATTGCGGCAATTCTTGCTGCTAATCTGAATGTGGTGCAAAGACTGTTTCCCATGGCAACAAACAGTCCTCCCATCATGAGGAGAAAGAAGGTGCCTGTTTCTCCGGTTCCTGTTATGTTTAATTGCCGTCTCTGTTTCCATCCTCATTCCTCAGCCATATCACGGACATATGCTGCTTACCGAAGGAGGAGGCGTGTTGTGGAGAAGGTCAGCCAACACTCATCGCTGAGAGGGAGCTCTGAAATCAGATGCTTGCAACAACAAAAAAGTCCCATCTCACATCCTACACTATTTGATCTGCACTGTGTGGGCGACAGTCATTTCCTGTCATTCACTTTGCCTCTGAGCCTAGGGTGTATATTTTTTCACAACCAGTCTGGAATAAAGTTTTAATTGATAGATTTTCTCATTCTTGCACAGCTCACCAGCCTTGTTCAGTGAGGGAACCTCTTGGTTAATTTTTTTTTAAATTTTAAAATATACATTATTCGAGAAATAAATATATCCAATACATGATCCTTACAAGACTCCATCCAACATTCTCAGAGGCTATACATACATTCAAAACTGTTTACACAAATTACACCAAGTTATCCCCCACCCTTGCCACTCATGTGGCCCACTGGCATGGAATCCCTTCCCTTATTTTTTGAGGGGCGTCTCCACCACGCCCTGCCCCCCATGTCCAGCAGCGGACAGACCCTAGACTGTGGTCCTCCCCCACTGAGCCTTGGTGTTGGCTGCACCAAGCTTCAGTGCGTCCCTCAGCTTGTGTTCATCAGACCTGCTTTGGTTTTGTGGATCAGCCTTAGTTTGCTTGTCGTAGTCGGGATATTAGGATCATCCTTGTTCCATGGCTTGTAGTCAGGATATTGATATTTTTCTCTCCATATATCTGACCCACTGAGTTACTCCAGCTTTTTGTGCCTATCAATATTCTTTGTACCCTTCCATATCTCGTTTCCCTCTCCCCTGACTCAGTCTGAAGAAGGGTCTCGACCCGAAACGTCACCCATTCCTTCTGTCCAGAGATGCTGCCTCTCCCGCTGAGTTACTCCAGCATTTTTGTATCTGTGTACCAATATTAATACCTCTGTGTCTCCAGGCTAGGGGGAGGAGAAACTCTTTGGAAGCCTGGCTCTGTGAAAAAAAACACTTTTTCTCACAGAGAGTTGTGAGTCTGTGGAATTCTCTGACTCAGAGGGCGGTGGAGGCCGGTTCTCTGGATACTTTCAAGAGAGAGCTAGATAGGGCTCTTAAAGATAGCGGAGTCAGGGGATATGGGGAGAACGCAGGAACGGGGTACTGATTGGGGATGATCAGCCATGATCACATTGAATGGCGGTGCTGGCTCGAAGGGCCGAATGGTCTACTCCTGCACCTATTGTCTATTGTCTATTGCCTCTTCTCACTGTTGCTCGGTGACCTGCTGGAAAGTGGGAATGTATGTGACTATTGGGAAATGATGTGTTAACATCTATCTGTGATAACTTTAGTGATGGAACAACCAACGACACCAAACGGCTGCAAAGAATTCACGGAGGATGTTAGATTACCAACTATATCCCGTGACTGCAGCAAGCGAGGAGGAATGCTCGAGGTTCTGGAGCTGATTCTGGCTGGCTGCTGGGGGCTGGCAGCTCCCTTTTGCAGAGGAAGGCAGACAGGATGGAGAGTCAGTCACAGCCAGATCACCTGGATTGGTTTTGACAACTGAACTAAACACTGTTTGTCATGGCACGCGAGTGCAGCAAACTAACAACCTCAGGCACTGGTGCCGTTTCCCCTGACGTTCTGCTGACTCAGGCAGTGGTCCAGCAATTCGTTGGCTCTGGCATGGGAGCATTAAAGAAACGCTAATGCGGTTCGAAACCACAGCATGGGTTCGCTGTTTTACAGTTCGAGGGATCGTGAAACTGGTGCCTTTAAAGCAATGCTCGTGATTTAAAAGAACGGGCCTTGGTGATCATCATGACCAGGTTAATTTCTCGTCAGTTTCGGGTTGCGGTAACCACCACGGGCTTCCTCAACAAACTGCCCCCCCCCCCCCCCACCACCACCATCAGGAGAATGGACTTTTCATTAACCTTCAGTGCAAGAAACAACATGACTCATTCACAGCTTTCTTGCAGGACCATATGATTAGTTTTGCAGTCAACATTGTTCAAGAAACTGCAAGTCTGAATGCACGTTTTCAAAGGCCTTTGTTTAAATTTAATGTTTCTACCAAAACCTTTTTCTCATGAAGGTCACTTCGTGTTTCTGTAGTGTTTTTGCATGTTGTATCTTAACATGCTGAAGAGATGGAGGGTGAGTTTCATCTTTTAGGGAATGTGTTCATTTTCTTCAAGGTGTCCGCCAATGCGATCCTTAGAATCAACCAAAGCGGTGCCGACCAGAAGACAAGACAGTGGCACAAGATAAGGCCCTCAAAGTGCCACAACTGCTGCTGACTTGGAGGAGAACACCTATATTTTCTACTTCATTGCATTCTCTGTCCCCCCCAACTAATTCAACATTATTTAACAAGATCTTTTAAATCTGCTGCTGATGCTGGATTTTTGCTCCCTGTGATCTGTTTGGCCCAGTACCCAGCTGATCTATCATCAGCACTTATTCCAGTATTCCTTCATCGGCAATCTTCCACCGGGGATGACTGACAGTGTTTGCTTATCATATCAGCGTTGCAAAAAAACAGAATGTATTATTGTGCTCTCACGGTGCAGGCTGGACTTTGAACTCAAGGGGAAACTATTAACGGCTCGACTTCATTTCGTACAAAAGGGAGATACGGTCTGTGGCGTGTGGTCTGGGCAAATGGTGAAATTATGTACATTAATGAACTTAAATGGGACAACTAATACGTATGTGACCACTATTTCCACAGCCTTCAGCAATGGAGATCAGGCCCTGGGAATTGTCGGTTTTCATTGCTGTTAATGTCTCCAGCACCATATCTTATGTATAGTCATTTCCTTTAGTTCTTTACCTCGCTTAAATGATTAGGTTCCTGATGTTTTTCAGAATTTACTTAAATCCCATTCAATGTAGACAGCGAAAAAGCATCAGTTTAGTAGTTTTGTTGTTTCGCCTCTTCCCTAATCATCACTGTGAATTTTCTCCTTTCTGACTTCATTCATCTCTTTCATTTCTGACCACTTTTCTGTTCCTTGATCGTTCGTTCTCAAACTATTTTTTGCACTCCACATCAATTTGTTTGTCCATTTTCACCCACCTCCTCTTTGGACATTGTACCCAGTTTAAATGTGCCCATGGAATGGATGGTGAAACGCAGCTCATTCACACAAAGTGGAAATTAAACACATGACGCTTGTTGGTGCTACACTGCGTGGGGCGATGGCAAGATTAAAGACCACCGGTCTTGAGTCTTCAATCTTCAAGATGCGATGGCCAGGTATTTGGACTGCTACCCCAGAAATAATAGAAGGTAGACAAAATTGCTGGAGAAACTCAGCGGGTGAGGCAGCATCTATGGAGCGAAGGCGACCCGAAACGTCACCTATTACTTTGCTCCATAGATGCTGCCTCACCTGCTGAGTTTCTCCAGCATTTTGTCCACCTTCGATTTTTCCAGCATCTGCAGTTCTTTCTCAAACATCCCCAGAAATAATGTTTGCTTACAGTTCTGTTGACACCATTTAATTAAAATAAAACCTGTGGTTATCTGAAGCTGCTGCAAGAACACACACCAAGGAGGGTGAAATATCATGATCTTGGGCCTCATACAGAGTTGGTGTTGATACATCAAATGGGGAGTTTGGAAAATTGCAGAGATTGTCAGCTGCACCTTGGATTCAGAGTAAGGTAGCGCCTTAATCACTGACCTTGGTTTAGAAATCCACAGTAACTTTAGTCACCAGAATCTGATGAACAATTTGAGCTGAAGTACTGCTGTTTGTGGTAGAGGATTCTGAGGTAAATATTTGAAAGCTAATTATTTTTGCCTGTTGGCGATTTAGAGTCACAATTTAATTACTTCACTCATCTTCTTCTTTCGTGTGGCGTGCACAGCCTAAAGTTGTTGGACAACTTGTTCTATTTGATCTTCCGTTTGTGCACGTCGAGTTGATTGCATTAGGGCGGACCACGTGAAGGTTGCAATCTTCCACCCCATTACTTCACTATCAGGACAGCAAATAACCATTTGATAGATGGATTAAGGCTCTCAAATCCACCAACCTGACAAATAGCCAAGAGGTTTGCTAGCAGAATTTTGTTCCAATGCGCCCATGAGAGGCCGACAGGCATATGCACTATGGGTTTTGCATCATGTGTGTGATTCATGGTTATTTTAGGTTTAGAAGACCAGATCTGATGTACTCCAGATCACATGTAATCCAGGTCAGCCTTCATATTTATCTTTTTTCCCCTCTGAAACAGCCTGGAAAGTTCATTCCAGTTTCCTCTGTGCTAACGTTTGATTTGACCCACAAACATCACTCTCTACTGTTCAGGATGTCTGGCCTAAATGTATCAAACTCCAACATATTATTGAAGATAGACTCAAAAGCTGGAATAACTCAGCGGGCCAGGTAGCATCTCTGGAGAAAAGGAATAGCTGTCATTTCAGATACAATACAATACAATACAATTTATTTGTCATTTGAACCCCATTGGGGTTCAAATGAAATGTTGTTTCTGCAGCCATACACACACAAAAGAACCAAGATACAACACAATTTACACAAACATCCATCACAGCGCATCCCCTCCTCGCTGTGATGGAAGGCAAAGACTTATCTCTCCCCTGCACTTCCCATTCCCCTCCCGATGTCAGAGTCAAAGTCAAAGCCCCCGGCAGGCGATGGTAATTGTCCCGCGGTCATTTACGCCGCGCCGGGTGATGCAAGGCCACGCTCCGGGTCTTGGTGTTGGAGCCCAGCAAAGTCCCACAGCCATTCCAAGCCGCGCGGGGCGGTGATGTAAGGCCCCGCTCCAGGTACTCTTCAACCCCGCAACTCGGGCGGGTGAAGTCGCTGTTGCGGAAGCCCCGAAAAGCGGTCTCCCAGCAGGGACCCGCGGGCTCCCGGTGAATACAGATCAAGACCTTCAGACTGAAAAAGGGTCTAAAGAAGGGTCTTGACCCGAAACATCACCTATTCTTTTTCTCCAGAGATGCTGCCTGACCCGCTGGGTTACTCCAGCTTTTTGTGTCTATCTTCGGTTTAAACCAGCATCTGTGATTCCTACCTACACATCCTCCTCAAACATATTATCGCCGTTCAACTTCTAAATTCAATGGAGAGCATCAATTAAATAAGCTACCTCTCTTTAAAATCTTTCTTTTTCTGAACCGTTCAAACCCAGATTCTTTAACACGTCTTCATTTGCCTCTTTCCCCTGTTCCTGGGTTTTCTGCTCTTGGATTCTGTCAAGAACCATTCCAGGTGTTCCAGATGTGCCTACATCGGTGCCTTCTGCAGACTCATTGTCGGTGGGCTATCTCAGAGCCGCCCCAACTTCACCCGTTTAACTTTGTTGCAGGAGCCGACAAGAGTTGCACCTCCCTATGAATGAATGGAGGAGAAATGCCGTGGAGATTCCTCCCCATTATGAGATTCAATGTTTTCAGATAGAGTCATAAAGTCATACAGCCCTTCGGCCCAACTTGCCCCATCGACACTAGTCCCACCTGCCTGCGTTTGGCTCATATCACTCTATACCCACGCTATCCATGTACTTGTCTAAATGTTTCTTAAATGTTGTGGTAGTACCTGCCTCAACTATCTCCTCCGGCAGCTTGTTCCATAAAAGTTGCCCCTCAGGTTCATATTAAATCTTTCCCCCTTCACATTCAAGATGTACATCATGAGATTCAATAGCCTTCCCCTGCTATTGCTGAATTCTGCTGTATTAGTTCCATCTGCCAGTGCTTATTCTGCTGTTTTCAGCCTCGGGATTCATAATCATGTTTTCCCCTTCACCAGACCTTTGTGTACTTAAATTAAATATTTGACCATTGTCTACCCAGATATTCCTGGTGCCTTCCTGTTCAATGTAATATGATGTGTTAAGGTAAATATTTGCAAGAACAAGATCTTCAGTAATCTGGGACACTGATGAATTAAACCTGATTACCTCTCATTATCTCCTGCCTTGCTGAAGTTATTCTACTCCATGGTGCAGCTGATATACTTGCTGCCTTCCAAGTTGCAATCCTCTCAGTTGATCGTTCTACCCAGAGTCATGGCTGCAGCACAGGATGCTACAAAGGGTTAAGTGTTGAATAAGTCTGCAGCAATTAAACCTCCAGTGCTTTACTAGCACCTCCTGATCTGCATTGTACTGCACTTGCTGAGGTATCTATGTGAAGGTACCCTAACTGCAGAAAGAATGTTTCCCCAAATACTTACCACTGGATCTGTGATTATGATTGTGAACATTGCCATATCCTGCACCCCCTCCTCCACCCACTTCTGTTTTGACCCATAGGACAGAACAATTATTAATTATTAACAATAATTAGGAAGCAATTAGACAGATACGTAGATAGAACAGGTTTAAATTGATTTGGGCCAAAACGCAGGCTAGTGCGACCAGTGTAGATGAGACATGTTGGTCGGTGTGGGCAAGTTGGGCCTGTTTCAATACTGTATCATCACTCTATGACTATTGTATGTGAACCGATGAAATGCAGCCTTCTTACTAGGCTGATTGCAATGCCTGCTAAGTGCATGCCCTCTCTTTCTCCCACAGGTGCAGCTGCAATAGTGAACAATGGATTGGTCCCCTTGCTAATTGAGAAATTGATCTCAGAGCTTGATGAGATTCAGGAGCTGATATTGAAGACCCTGCACTACTGTTTACTGGTGGACACCAAGCAAGCGTTGGATGCCTCAGGTGTTAGTGTGTTTAAGTCCAAGCTCTTTCACAGTTCTGACGCCATCAGAAGCCTGGCTGCACAAGCACTGATGAACATCAGGTGAGGTTCTAGCCGAGATATTACTCAACATGCAATAGCAGTGTTTAGTTTAGTTGATGATGATGATGATGATGATACTTTATATGTGGGTACAGTCAAATCTGGTAAAATCATACAGCAGACCTCACTTAGACAGTACACAAAGACTCGCCACATTTCGGCCGTCGACAAAGTTACAAAATGTTCATCAAACAATTTTATCTTCTTCTCAACGGCTTCTCCTTTGTTCGCGGTGGCCCCTCACTGGGTACCCTTTTGTTCTTGACGGCCCACCAGTGGGTTGCTCTCAGTAGTCCACCTCTCTCTCGTGGGCGTGGGACCCCCTGCGCTCCCTAGTTTAGAGACACAGTGCAGAAACAGGCCCTTTGGCCCATCTAGTCCATGATCACCCATGCACTGGTTCTATCCTACACACGAGGGGCGATTTACAGAAGCCAATTAAGCTACAAACCTGCATGTCTTTGGAATGTGAGTGGATGGCAAGGCAAACAGTTCCTTGACTGCCTTTTCAGCATCCAGTAATTATGCAGCCTTTGCATGAACTGGGTTTTCCTCTGGATAGATAAACGGCTGCATAGTTTATTTTGCTTGTAAAGAATGTTATACTTCCAGAAAATTAACAAGTTATTTATTTATTTTTTAAAAGGCATCGGGAATACACATAACGTACACATAGATAACCCATCCGGTCACAGGGAGAACATTCCTCCACACTTCCATCGCCATCTTTTAAAGGTGTATAAAATCATGAGAGTAATAGATGGGTTAGATGCACAGATTCCTTGCCCAGTGCAGGGGAATCGAGAACCAGAGAACATAGGTTTAAGGTGAAGGGGAAAAGATTTTATACGTTCTTCCCGTGACCGCATGGGTTTTCTCTGAGATCTTCGGGTTTCCTCCCACACTCGAAAGACGTACAGGTTTGTAGGTTAATTGGCTTGGTATAAATGTAAATTGTCCCTAGTGTGTGTAGAATAGTGATAATGTGCGGGGGTCGCTGGTCGGTGCGGACTCGATGGGCCGAAGGGCCTGTTTCTGCGCTGGATCTCTAAACTAAACATAATACCAGAAAACCTTGCCCCCTGCTTTCTGCCATGTTGGGCCATTCTGCAATCATTGAATCTGCAATCAGATTCAACTAACAAAGATTCCCATCAACTACTCAGGCCACGGTACAATGTGGTGTGCCACTAAACAGTGATATTGGGGCCCCTACTGCGTGTGAAGCCAGTGACAGTGTTAATTGGCGATTGTGCTTAGGTATGGCAATACTCTACTGGACTGCATGTCAGAAAATAATTGCACTGGGAGTTTACACAGTGACAATAAAGAACCATTGAACCACAGAATTGCACAGGTAACCCAGCCTGGATAGAGCTGCACACATTTAGAACTCTGCCATCACTGCCCCTGGATTTAGAGGCAATGGTTACTTGGTTTTGTCCTCCAACGTAACCCAAGATTTTGGCGTGAAATGGAGTAACAGGTTGATTTTGCTGGACTCGGGCAGTGATTTGCCGTTTCTCTTTCCATTCAGTGCGCCTTTGGAAGGGAAGGAGAAAATGTGCGAGGAGGATGTAATTCTAGTGCTGGTGGATCTGCTCAGTGACCCAAACCCCAACGTCAGGGGGGCAGCAGCAGGAGCACTGATGTTTGCCACCATCACCACCCAAGGTCAGTGACCAACAACCAGCTTTATTCCATATGCTATTTTGTACATCGTATATACAGAGCTATTTTCCTTTTCAAGACTACAATTCTCTGCCAATATCTTTAAGCCTGCGTTAGCCAATTTCTGCCGCTTGTACTAAGAAAGAATTGCAATTGCTGCTTTAAACCAGGCACTGGTTGATTGCCAGCCAAACTGAACCGACCACACCAAAGCCACTCGCCAATAAACACCTAAGAACACCTAAGGGCGGCGCAGTGGTGTAGCGGTAGAGTTGCTGCCTTAGAGAGCCAGGGACCCGGGTTCGATCCTGACTACGGGCGCTGTCTATACAGAGTCTGTATGTTCGCCCTGTGACTGCATGGGTTTTCTCCGGGATCTCCAGTTTCCTCCCACACTCCAAAGACATACAGGTTTGTAGACAATTGTAAATTGTCCCTACTGTGTGTAGGATAGTGCTAGCGTACAGGGATAGCTGGTCGGCACGAGTCAGTGGGCCGAAGGGCCTGTTGCTGCACTGTATCTCTAAACTAAACTAAACTAAACTAAAAGACATTTGAACATAGAAGTTAGCACACTACAGCCCAACCCACAAATGTTAAATGCTTGCCAGAAATAATCAGCAGGTCAGGCAGTGATTTGTCGGAGGAGAAATAATTAGCATCTTAGGAACCCTTCGTCAGAACTGTGAAAGAGAGAAAAACAAGTTAATTTTAGGAGAAGATAGGGTGTGAAGAACACAGCGAATGTCTCAGATAGTTTGAGGTGAGCTGGGTTAATGTGGGCACTGACCTGCACATTAGTTTTATTTGTAAAGGTTAGACTGTGGAACTGCCCAGCAGGCCAGAGGATGCAGTAGAACAAGGGAATGACAGGCAGGATGGGCCAGTTGGGAAACGGGAAGAAAAAACAGGCAGTGTGTGTCGGAAGGGACTGCAGATGTTGGTTGACAGCGAAGGTGGACACAAAAAGCAGGAGTAACTCAGCGGGTCAGGCAGCATCTATAGAAAAAAAGAATAGGCAAAGTTTCAGGT
Organism: Amblyraja radiata; assembly: GCF_010909765.2. Taxonomy (NCBI): domain Eukaryota; kingdom Metazoa; phylum Chordata; class Chondrichthyes; order Rajiformes; family Rajidae; genus Amblyraja; species Amblyraja radiata. The sequence goes on along the minus strand of NC_045980.1, from coordinate 24,592,839 downwards.
CGAGACCCTTCCTCAGTCTGAAGAAGGGTCTCGACACAAAACGTCACCTATTCCTTTTCTCCAGAGATGCTACCTGACCCGCTGAGTTACTACCGCTTTTTGTGTCTATCTTCCGAAAAAACTGCAAGTTAGCATAGGTTGGGGAATTCAATACTGGAAAACTTCACCATGCAAGGCAGAAGGTGAGGTGTTGCCCATGCTGTGTGGGGCCTCAGTGTAACAGCACAAGGCAGAAGCTGGAACATGGACTCACTGATGTTTTCCAGCATCTGTAGTTTCTTTAAAAACATGCCTTTCTTTTCTTTCCCTTAAAACCTTATTTATTTACGTATTGAATCATTTATACTCCCTCTGATAATATTAAAAAAAGCTTTGAAATACCTTTACTAATGAAAGTTCACTACTGCTTGATGCTTGATGCTACATCCCTGACTCGGTCATTAACCCTTTAATCCTGAATAGATTGAAAGTCGCTGTGCTCATGACTCCATGTTCAATCCTTCCAGTTCAAAGGTTGCTGTAGCTGGAACCAGGTGGTGTTCACACAACACTGTGGGCAGTTGTATCTGAAGCACGCTGTCTCACTGAGCGCAGCTAAGGCCACCATGTTTGAAGCAAACCTCTGCCATACTTTCCGTCTCGTGGCAGATTGTTAAAGACGGTGCAACATGTTGCCAGGCAACCAGTCTGAAGAAGCAAAGCATCCTAATCCCGACGATCGACATAAAATGTTGGAGTAACTCAGCGGGACAGGCAGCATCTCGGGAGAGAAGGAATGGGTGACGTTTCGGCTCGAGACCCTTCTTCAGATGGGTCCCGGCCACCTCCATCACTGGCACGTGCACAGTTTGAATACAGATTTAGCCTTGGGAATGTGGGTGTTGAATGGGCACAAGGTACCAATGTACTGTTGCAGCCTCCATTGGTGCCAAGCCAACAAGGACTGCGAGTTGAGTCCAGGATGGGGCTTGGTGCCTCTACTTCCGGGGATAGATATTCACGAAAGAGATTTACTGCTCTAATTTCCGCTGAAATTGACAAATATCAATCAGGCTGCGTCGATGCGGACCAGGGTGGGCGAATCCAGCTGGATGCCAATCTACAAAGTCCACCTTGGGGATCACTCCGCAAACCTCCGATGAGGTTAGATGTGGGCGAGGGCAGTCTGCCCACCCCAGTAGCAGATTAACCACAGAACTCCCTCCCTCGAGTAACCTCCTGCCATAACCTGGCTTTGTTTCAAACCTGAGACAGGTAACAAGGGCTGGAGCTGAATAGAGCCCAAGGATAACTACTGCAAGCAGGGATGTGATCAATTAGCTGGAGGATACATTTTGGGGAGTCAGAGCAGTAAGTGATGGATGTGCGCTTGCGCTGGGCTCATTGTGGTGTGTGGCAGCTGTAGTATTGATGGAGCGCTAGGTAGAAGCATTATAATTGCACTTGGGTATCCAGTTCTGCCATCAACAGGCAGTATTACTGACAAATTGGGTGCACACAGCACATTGTGGGTGGCGTGATTCATCGATCTGGCTTTGCACATTTGTAGCTCTGTCTCATTATGCAGTTGCTTGGATGATAATTAACCCTCTAGACCGAACAAAAGTATAAAATATTTAAGAATGCTGCATCGACCAGGATTAAAGTATTCTAGCATGTGGCTCTGATTGCCAATTACTGAAGCACTTGAAATTATTTCAAATGATATTTTGAGAGTGTATGTTCTCTCTTCCCCTGAAACCATTGATTCTTTGTTTAAATGCATTCTGCCAGAGCAGTGGTTAACTCTTTGGTGTAAATTTTCTCAGTCAGTTCTGCTCCATTTTTGATTTATTTTCTTAGAAATATTTGGGATGAATCAGGGGTCAGTTTCACACTCACCACTTGGATGTTTGACGCTAAGGGTAGGACTAAACTGTGAAGAGGTGGTAAATGTATCATTAATCCTTGTGCCTTTGGTATAGACCAGAATGCGCGTAAATGTCCTGGTGCAGCTCATTACCAGGATAGTCTCATCCATCAGTACTCTTCATTACATTGGTCGCTAAGCACTCATTGAAAAAATGCTCTCCTTACTGCAGCCGAAAGGAGCGGAGTGATTCGAGACTGTCCCATAACAACCACCCTTTCACCTGAATACAACGGTACTCGAAGATAGCTTCAATGCAAAAATGCTCAGATTGTCTTCCTTCTGTGATTTCTCTCAATGGCGTCCCCTCTTAAATCATTAGAACGCAGGAAAAGGTCAGCAAAGATGGCCCTGACATTATGAGCTCTTTTGCACTGTGAACTTTGCAACGTGAAAATAATAGTCAATCATGCTGTCCTTGAGTTTATTCTACCATTTATTTAAATCGTACGTCAACCCGTCGACCCATTCTTGACCCCCCTACCTTTGAACCCGTTCCCAACCAAATATCTATTGATTACACTCACAGTCAAACCTGCAGCAGGGAACATATTGTACTTCCTGGATCTGGAAACTTTGATGTGAAATCACCCGTGACACAAGGTGGGTTGATGTGCAAGGATGGACGTCAAAGCTGGTCTCTGCGTGTGGACCAAATCCACAGAACGGTTTGTAATTCCATCTGGATTTAAAGGCCTTTCTGAGGAATTCCTGAAGGATGGTATTGATGAGATAAAGGTCCTTCTATAGATAAGAAAGTGGTGCAACAGGATGGTTTTGGAAATTCCTGCGGTATCAAACAAGAGGGAATGTACTTTCCACTGCCGGTTGATCACACAATGGTGGAGACTTATCACCTTTTGTACTTGTAACTCCAAAATAAACCACTGACAAGGGCAAATCAAAGGGCCAGTTATCTAACTTTAGATTAGAGTTTAGAGATACAGTGTGGAAACAGGACCTTCAGTCCACCGAGTCCACGCCGACAAGAGATCGCCATACACTAGCAATATCGTACACACTAGGGACAATTTACAATTTTTACTAAAGCCAATTAACCTACAAACCTGTACGTCTTTGGAGTATGGGAGGAAACCGGAACACCCGGAGAAAACCCATGCAAGTACAGCCAGCAGGATCGAACCTGGGTCTCTGGCGCTGTAAGGCAGCAACTCTACCGGGTATCTGATGCGGTGCCACCGAGATGCCCTTAGGTGTTCTGAGGTGTTTATCGGTGATTGGCTTTGGTGTGGTCGGTTCAGTTTGGCCGGCAATAAACCAGAGCCTGTGTGTCACACACAGAGGGCATGAGCACCTGTAACGGGGATTGTGTTGTGTCTTATCAGGAAAATACAAAGCACTGGAGGCTGACATCATCCCACCCTTACTCATCCTGGTGAATGATCCAGTGAGCAAGGTGCGACTGAATGCCATTAAAACAATCACCACCATGTCAGAAGCTCCTGCAGGAAGAAGAGCGCTCCTGGACCACCTGCCGCTCTTTAAGAGCAAGGCCCAGGACCCCAGTGAGGCCGTCAGAAAGGCCATCAAGATCGCCATTGAAGTCATCACCTGGAAACCCTAGCTGGGTGACAGCACACAAACCACTGCACCAAACGTCCCCAAAGCCCCGCAACTCTCATTCCCTCCGTGGATTACGATTTACACCTTGTATTGTCAATTGTTTCACATTTATACGTCCTGATTTGTTTGTTTCACCTCTTGCCCTGGATCCACCCCACTTGCCTTCTCACCTCCCTGCTGCTCTGTCATGGTGCCTGCAAGTTTGTTTCAACACGTCTGGAAGGGTGAAGGTTGTGGGAATCCATAATCTTGCTGCCATTTCGAATTTTGACAATCAGTAGTTGCCAGCTTGATTTTGTAGTTGATTCCAGATTGCCAAACTGATTGATTCAATTGCCAAATCCAGATTGATTCAATTGCCAAATATCAACTGTATTAATGTTCAATAATTACACTTTAAAATTAAGCTCTCATAATTCTTCTTATTCTGCTAATTCTTCTTGATTTATCTTTACTTCCATGTCCCTTTGTGCCTATGTCATGTTCTCCTTCTCTTGTTAGGGGTCTGTGCACTCTGTAATAATCAGTGACTACAGTATAACTATGTTCTGTGCAGTTATTCGGCTTTCAGTAGGTCGGGCACAGTTTGTTGAGAGGAAATAAACTGCAAATATCACAGGATTAATATGTGTAATTTTCTTTATTAAGTTATTATTGCTTCAATCAAATTGGTTCAAATTTGTGTGGATTTTATTTATAAAGTTTACTTACTGACCAGCTACATTTATGGCAAATTGATAATTTACTGATTTGCAACATCAAAACTAAAAGCTTCTGTGGCATTAACTTACCTACACAGCGAAAGTTATTGAACCAGTCAAATACAGCCCCCAAGTTAGCACAAAGTTTCCTGTGCCAGGAGGCCTTGGATTTAGGTGATCCCAAGCAAAGCAGAAGAAACGGGAAATACATCTTAATATCCTAACATTAGTCTCTACCCGAGACTGCGAGCTCCTCGATGGTGAAATCTGCAGTGGAGTGCAGTGGAGTGTCAATCCCAGGCAAGGGATCGCAGGCTCCGATGATAAGTTCATGGCCCAAAGTGGGCTCAAAGTCAGTCTCAAGCAAGGCCGCCAGCTCCATGATGTTAGGCCGCAGAGCGACTGGGGATACGACCCGAAAAACAATTGCATCTCCGGCAAGGTAAGAGATTGCGAAGAAAGGTTCCTCGACCCCCCCCCCACACCCTCCACATAAAACAAACAGAGAACATTAACACAAACTTTTAAAAACACACTAAAAATAACAAAAAAGACAAAGCTGCCATCATCGTCAGCTGCTTATAGTAAGAGAAATAATACCTGGCCATCAAAATTTACCTGGGTGAATCCAGTAAAATCATACTATACCTGAGTACAATCACGCCATACACATGGGGAGAAGAATGAATAACCAGGGTGAAAATGGTCCTTGATTATGCCGGTTGCTTGCTGTCATGTTTGACCAGTTAACGACAGCAGCAGGCCTCCCGTCAACCTTATTCGTGAACCAGTTGGGTTTTTACAACAATCTGCTGCTTTTGGATCAGCACTGAGATTAGCAATGTTTATGTCCCTAATTTATCTCATTGACTTTGGGTTTCTGAATTTCCATGAATGGATTTGAAATGTTTTTGGACCACAGATTGCTGATCTAGTGACGACAGTAGCCAACTCTATAAACACAACCCCTGTATTACAGCAGGGTTATCGGTTCCCAAAACACCATCAGTATTGAGATTATTTGTAACACAAACCCACAGGGAGGCACGGTGGGGCAGCGGTAGAGCTGCTGCCTTACAGCACCAGAGTCCCGGGTTCGTTTCTGACTATGGGTGCTTGTACGTTCTCCCCATGACCTGATAGATTTTCTCCGAGATCTTTGGTATCCTCCCACATTCCAAAGACGTACAGGTTTGTAGGTTAATTGGCTTGGCATAAATGTATAAAATGTAAAATTGTCCCTAGTGTGTGTAGAGTAGTGATAATGTGCGGGGATCGCTGGTCGGTGCAGACTTGTTGGGCCGAAGGGCCTGTTTCAGTGCTGTATCTTTATACTAAACTAAACTGAACATCTGTATGTGTCAAGAAACTGAAAATACAATAGAGATCGTGATGCCATGCCTTTCCCCCAGCAGTGGGTCTTGCTCATCCACGGCGGAGCCGGGTAACCCGTCCGCAGGGGGCAAACTACCAAGCCCTGCCCTGCTTGCCCCCGAGGGCCAGAGAGCAGGGTGAAGAGATTCAAGATGGCGGCAGCGGCGGATGCAAGGAAACCAAGGGCCGGTGTATGGAACTGGGGTCTTACCTCCCACGGCCTCAAAGCGCTCTGGATGTTACGAGGTCAGCTGTGGAAGGCGCCTCCGGGGCACAGAGACTGAACGGTGGCCGGTTGAGGCGAGGGACGATGGTACGCTGGCCGATGTACCAGATCCAGGTCGAGGCAACGCCGGAGTGGGCCGCTGGAGGCCCAACTGGATCGGGCGCCACTCCAAGAGATCGATCATGCGAACCAGACGCAACCTGCAGCGTCACGGAGTCGGGGAGGACACCAACAGCTTGGCCAGGCCGACCCTGCAATGCCACCAGGACAACAGGCCTTCATGGCCAGGTTAAGAACTCCGCACTTACAACAACTTGGACTTGACAAGGGTGCCAAAACCTGGCGACTTTTGTATACTATCTCAGTGTATTGTCTTATACACTGGTAGTTAATCTAACATTTGTAATGGTCAATTAATTTGACAACCCGCATGTCTTTCCGGTGTGGGAGGACTCCAGAGCACCTGAAGGCAAGTCACAGGGAGAATGTCCAAACTCCACACAGACAGCTCTGGAAGTCAAGATTGAATCCGGATTGCTGGAGGTATAAGGAAGCAGCTCTAGCAACTGCACAGCTCTTTTCTAGGAGGTCTTGAACAAAGTGAAGAACCAAATTCAATGAACCATTCTCCCAATGTAGGTACAATTCCATGAGTGTTGGAGATAATGCAGAATCCACCAGTCCGGGAGCCTTTTCTTATATCTGAACCTATGCCAATTCTAATGCTGAGTAGTCAGTTTTGACTCATTGCCATCTATTACAGCTCAAGAGCCTTCCTTACAGCTCGGTGGCCTTCCTTCCCCGAAGGAAGCCATCTCATGCGTTCAGAGTCACCATTACTGCCACTGGTCCTTTGCGTCAGGTTGTTTAATTAAACTATGTTGAAATTCAGACGTGCTTCTTGGCATCCAGCTTTTGGATGAATTGCATGCTAATTGAGGCACTGTGCCACCAATCTTGACGGGGAGAGAGCCAATGCAATTCACAGCTACCATCTGTCAGGGTGGCCAAGCCTGGCTACATGAAATCGAACAGTGAGACTCTTGGATAGAGTGGATGTGGAGAAGATATTTCCACTACTGGGAAAGTCTAGGACGAGAGGTCATTGCCTCAGAATTAAAGGACCTTCCATTAGGAAGGAGAAGAGAAGGATTTTCTTTAGTCAGTGGGTGGTGAATCTGTGGAATTCTTTGTCACAGAAGGCTGTGGAGGCCAAGTCAATGGGTATTTTTAAAGCAGATAGATGGATTCTTGATTAGTATGGGTGTCAGGGGTTATGGGGAGAAGGCAGGAGAATGGGGTTAGGATGGAGAGATAGATCAGCCATGATTGAATGGAGGAGTAGACTTGATGGGCCAAATGGCCTAATTCTGCTCCTATCAGTTATGGAATGAGTCAGACGGTGGAGATGTATGGGCAAGAGGTTGCTGTGGGATGATGGATTACCTGCCATGTTTGGCCTTTTGACTACACACTTCCTGGATAAAAACCGACAAAATAACTGAATAGAAATGGGATAGGCGGTACAGTGACTCCGCAATAAAGCTACTGCCTTACAGCGCCAGAGACTCGGGTTTGAATCTGACTACGGGTGCTTCTCTGTAGGGAGTTTGTACATTCTCCCCGTGACCTGCGTGGGTTTTCTCCGAGATCTTTGGTTTCCCCCCACACTCCAATGACCCCTGATTTGTAGGTGAATTAGCTTGGTGTAAAAAAAAATTGTCCCTAGTGTGTGTAGGGCAGTGTTAATGTGCGGGGATCGCTGGTCGGTGCGGACACTGAAGGCCGAAGGGCCTGTTTCCACGTTATACCTCTCAACTAAACTAAAACTTAAGTAAAATTACTGGTAACAAACAAAGCAGGAAGAAGTGGCCTGTGGTAATTATAAGGCTACATAGTCATTGAAGGCTAATGTAGGATTATATCTGTGACTCATAGAGAAAGGACAGTGGCAGGTTTTTACTTGTGCACCTTTGCTAATGTAACCCAGACCATTTAGCACCATTTAGATTATTAGAACATTTCAAGTCACACCAGTTTAAGGTGAAGGGGGAATCCGAGGGGTAACAAAGTGTGGTGGGTGTATGGAACACGTGCACGAGGAGGGGGTTGACTTGCAACGTTTAAGGAACATTTATGCAGGTACTTGGATAGGACAGGTTTGGAGGGATAAGGTCCAAATGCAGGCAGGTGGGACCCGTGTAGATGGGACATGTTGGTAGATGTGGGCAAGTTGGGCCGAAGTGCCTGTTTCCACTCTGTATGACTATGGCTCTAAATCAGGGCATTTGCTCTCCCTTTCTTCCCCTAGATTAGTCTAATTCCATATTCCATTGCTCGTTACACTATTTAATTTTTCAGGCTGAGTTTCCTTGTTCATCCCACCTGTTGCTGCATTTCTAAACCTAATAATCCTATTTTTTATACACAAGAAACTGCAGGTGCTGGTCTAAAAAATAACACAGAGTGCTGGAATAACTCAGCTTCTCTGGAAGAAATGGATAGGCAACCTTTCGGGTTGGGACCCTTCTTCAGACCAACTGTAGTAGGGGGCAGAAGGCTGGAAAAGAGAAGAAAGCCTGGCGAGAGGATGAGGGTGTGGGGGAGTTTGGATTTGCTGATGGGTGGACAACGGCCAGAGATGAAAAGAAGAGAAAAAGCTGTAAACCAAGGAGAGAAGAGGAGTGAAATATGAAGCCAGAGGAAGGGATGCAGGTGGAAGGAGACGGGGAAAGGGGAAAAGAATAGTGGGAGAAATGGGTGCTCATCTGGGTGAGGCATTGGGAAGAGAGGGGGGGGGGGGGGAGTTGTGTAACTCGTTTATTCTCCTGTTAGTTTTTCATATTTTCCCACATTTGACCATTTACCAATTCAATCTGTTTATCACCCTTTCATGGCAATAGTCCTGCCTGAGTTTCTGATATTTAGTTATTGGGGTCTAGGTACCTCAGCATCCCATCCAGGGAGCCGTGAATGAATCCGAAGGAGAAGCCTGAGACGAAATGCAGAATAAACTTTGTCAACGTGGAAAAATTGTGGACGTTATAATAGTAGAAGGAGCAGTGGTTTGTGAAAGTCAGTGGGCATGTTTGTTCCTGGAAGTTCCTGCAGCTACCACCAGGTGGGTTGTCTTCGTATTTTCATGAACATTTTGCCGCTGCTGCCAGGAACCAGCCGCCACACCTCCACTGCCCCCACCACCCCGCCGCACCACGGTCCACCTCCCCCACCCCACCCCTGCCACTCCACTGCCCCTCCCCTGGCCAACGTTCTTCAACAAGGAGCAGGGGCTTAGCAGCCCACTGCTCAGCAGGCAGTGGCAGGGGGCTGCTTCACCCCTCTCACCTCCGCCAATGAGGCCTACACCTTGGCTTCCCCCACTCTCTGCCCCTTGCCCCCACATCACAATATCTGGGCAGCACAGTGGCACAGCTGGTCGAGCTACTGCCTCACACCGCAGGTACCCGTGTTCCATTCTGACCTCGGGTTGCTGTCCATGTGGAGTTTGCATGTTCTCCCAGTGACTGCACAGCTTTCCTCCAGGTGCTCTGGTATTCCCCCCCCCACATCCCAAAGGCAGGTGAGTGCAAAGGTTAATTGGCTGCTCCAAATTGTCCCGAGTGTGCAGGGCGTGGATTCAAAGTGGAAAAACATAGAACGTGTGTGAACAGATGATCGATGCTGGACATATAATCGATGGGCTGAAGGGCCTGTCTCCAGGTTGTACCTTAAACAAAACTGAATGCTCCATGCATTCCCTCCTCAAACTGCCTCTAATGTTTCTGCAGAATCTCCATCTACACAGTCTCTCTTTTTAGAGCTGGCTAGCCAGAAAAGAGTTAGTCTGGTGTGTGTGTTTGTTTGTGTGTGCGCGTGTACGTGTGTGTGTATGAATGTGCGCGTGTGTGTGTGTGTGGGAGAGGGAGAGAGTGACAGATGAAGGGACCAGAGATGGGAATACTGTGAGAGTGAGCATGAGTGGCCCAGGACAAAACACAGCGGGAATAAACTAATAGAACGGAATCTACAATTTTTACAAAATTGTCATATTTTAGTCCTTCCTGAGGAATTACTCTCATCCCTGGACCGTAATAAATTGTGAGATTTGTGGATTTACCAGGCAGATTATTCATCTTTTGATTTTACGGGAACTCACACCAGCTGCGTTCAGTCAGCCCGTGGTCTATGTAGCTTCACAAGAGGTGCGGTCAATAAAATAACCATGGCCATGCACACTGATAGAAATTTCCAACGCTCGCCCTGAAATCGCAAACTCCGCTTGACGTGTAAGCTCCACGTACCGTTCATTTAACCAACTGTGAGCGCTCTGTAATCATTTCAGCTGTCAGCCAAGCCCAAGATCAACAAAACCAGCATATTTTCATTGGTACATAATCCACACAGTGGTTGCTATAATTGCTTGGCTGACTGCCATGTTGGTTAAGCTCTCCCTTAAGCTTCTTCAAGCTTGTCTTTAATTTATTACGGGTGTAACATTACATCTTTCAGAGAATCATCAACTGATGCAGGCTGGGGGAAGGCTGTTCGGCCCTTCATCTCTGTTTATACCTTTGCTGGAGCTTTCCAATTAGTCCCCTCCTCTGTTCATTCTCCCATCACTGAACCGTTCCACAACAACCAATTCAAGCGTCAAGAGGAACCACTTCCAATCTCCACCATTTCCATGCTGATCGGCCTCTTCACCAAACACTAACGTAACCCATACTTACTCTCAGAAAAACTCCATTCACATTAACGGCACAGGCTTGTCCAGATATTGTCCAGATATAAGCAGAGATACACAAGAACATAAGCAGGGTTGACCATCTGTCCCTCACATCTGCTCCACCGCTCAGTAAGACCAAGGCTTATATTTTACCTCATGTCTGTAGGTTAATTGGCTTGGTACAATTGTAAATTGTGTGTGTGTATCGTAGTATGTAGGATAGTGTTAATGTGCGGGGATTGCTGGTAAGTGCGGGCTCGGTGGGCTGAAGGGCTTGTTTCCGTGCTGTATCTCTGAGCTAAACTAAACTAAATCATCTTCGCCTGAAGATGGCACGAACCTCGTTTTATGCTGGTCCAAAGCTGGGTCTTTGAGTCATGGAAATCAAACAGCCTTGGTCCATGCCAACCGATCATTCACCAATGCCATTTTATTCTCCCAACATTCTCATCAACTCTCCCCAGATTCTTCCACTCACCCACACATCAGGGGCAATTAATGGCCAACCCGCACGTCTTTGGGATGTGGAAGGAAACCAGAGCACCTGCAGGAAACAGATATGGTCACAGGGAGAACGTGCAAACTCCACATGGACAGCACCTGAGGTCAGGGTCGAACTGACACAAGAATGCGGATGCTAGAACTGTGAGCAAAAGAATTGCTGGAGAAACTCAGCGGGTCGGGCACCATCTGTGGAGGGAAATGGACAGTTAATGAAAATACAATCATTGAATAATACAGCATAGAATCAGGCCCTTTGGCTCAACACATTGAGTTGATATTGTATCATATACTGATATATGTGATTATAAATGAATTCATAGAAATCAATATGATTAATGTAATAATATACAACATATTGACACATTCAGCGCATCGAGCCAGCAAGGGGCAGTTGGAGCCGGGTAGAAAGCAGTTGTAGACGCTCGAGGGATCATTTTGTTCCATCAGTGGTTTCCTCTTTTATTAAGTGCCTGACCTGACTGAGCAAGGGGTCAATATCATCACCTGTTTGCAAAAAATAACATTATACATCCCGCCTGCACTAAACATTAATCAGCTCCCTGCTGGTGACAATGATACTCATGCAGGTAGCAGAGCCACCGGGCCTAGTAGACATCACCTTCCTAGACTGTAGCCACTGTCCCGACATTCCCACATGAAACATGTTCTCCCTATGGTTTTGGATGAAGTTAAATGAATATAATTATGAATGAAATTGATGTTTTAGCTCGGGGTGCTAATCAACCCCTCCTCAGCTGGATCCACCTATTTCTTGCCAGTCATAGAGTGATACAGTGTGGAAACAGGCCGTTCGGCCCAACTTGCCCATATCGGCCAACATTAGCCCCACCTGCCCGCATTTGGTCCATATCTGTCCTATCCATGTACCTGTCTAACTGTTTCTTAAACGTCGGGGTAGTCCCTGCCTCAACTATCTCCTCTGGCAGCTTGTTCCATACACCCACCACCCTGTGTGAAAAAGTTACTCCTCAGATTCCTATTAAATCGTTTCCCCTTCACCTTAAACCTATGCCCTCTGGCCCTTGATTCACCTGCTCTGACCAAGAGACTCTGATCATCTACCCGACCTCTTCCTCTCATGGTTTTATACATGAATTTAGAGGTCTGCTCTTTCTCTCTGATAGTGAAGACATTACAGAGAGAGTGGACCAGAATACATCAAATGAAACTGCGGTCAGTCCTATCCTAAATAAACGGAACCTCTAACAGTTAGTGAAGCAGAGGCAGACCCATGTGTAAATACCATGCAAGTGAACTTAAAGTGGTTGTGTACTTGTCAAACTGCTTGTTAAAAAGCTTGTGTTGGAAGAAACTGGTTTACAACGAAGATAGACACAAAATGCTGGATTAACTCAGCAGGACTCAGGCTCTCTGTCAGCTCCAAACTGCTTTTACACTGTGCAACGTAACCTGTGTGATTTAAAACTTGTTTTAAATGCTGACAAGACAAAGCTCATGCTGTTCACTAAAGCTAAATCAAAGCCCTCGGACCTCCCTCCTATCACCACTTTGCAGGGCTCTGTGATTGAATCTGTGTCTCAAAATAAATATCTGGGAATTATAATTGACAATTCTCTCTCTTTTAAACCTCATATCCAGCAACTTGTGAAAAAACTAAAGATAAAATTAGGTTTTTACTTTAGAAACAAATCTTGTTTTTCTTTTGAAGCCAAAAAAAGACTTGTTGCTGCAACGTTTACGTCTGTGTTGGACTATGGTGATGTTTTATATATGAATGCATCTTCAAAATGCCTACAGTCTTTGGACACGGTCTACCACGGAGCACTGAGATTTGTTACTAATTTTAAAACCCTTACGCACCACTGCTCTTTGTATGCTCAAGTTGGATGGTTTGCCCTGTCCACCCGCAGACTCCATCATTGGCATATCCTTATTTATAAGACTATCCTCGGTGTTCTTCCTTCATACCTGCAGAAGTATGTAATTCGAAAAAGCACAGGAACTTATCAGCTCCGCTCTGAGGACTTGTTCTTACTAACTGTACCTAAAGTCCGTACTGAACTGGGGAAAAGGGCATTTAGTTATGCTGCACCCTTCGCATGGAACCAGCTGCAGAATGAACTGAAACTTAAGGAGCTGGTTTCTATAAACAGATTTAAAACCCTTCTTAATGATGTTGAAGCGAGCTCTTCTGTCTGTACATGCTTTGTTTGATGATGTTCTGACTGTGACTCTATTTATATGTTCTCTGTTGTTTTTAAATTATTGTCTGTAACTGTGGAACTGTGCTGCTGCCTGTCTTGGCCAGGACTCTCTTGTAAAAGAGATTTTTAATCTCAATGAGACTTCTCCTGGTTAATTAAAGGTTAAATAAAAAAATAAATAAAAAATAAAAAGGCCAGGCAGCATGTCTGGAGAGAAGGAATGGGTGACATTTTGGGTTCTAGATCATTCTTCATACTGAGAGTCAGGGGAGAGGGAAACTAGAGATATGGAAGGGTAAGGTGTGAATATGGCTGATCAAAGCAGATGATGTTCAAGGAAATATAGAGTGGTTCATTGTTGACTGAGGAGAAGGTGACAACGTGGCATACAAAGAGCAAAACTAATCAGGAGGACAGTGAAACTAGGATGGGGAGGGACGGAGAAAGAGGGAAAGCAAGGGTTACAAAGTTAGAGAAATCAATATTCATACCACTGGGTAACAGCTATGTCAGGCTGATGATTATTGATGTGAAATGTTAACTGTGTTTCTCTCTCAGATGCTGCCTGGCCTGCTGAGTGTCCCCAGCATTTCCTGACATAATTATTAGTAGGTTGATCTGCCACTCTCTCACGCACATCCCAGACGGTCTGTTCCTGCACTAAATCGGTTCCCCCTCCATAAATAAACCTCACACTGCCTACGAAGCCATCTGTGCTGACAATGAGACTCGGGTCACATTCTGGTGATTCAGATGCACGGCACTGAGGAGAAAAACAGCTGATCACACTCAGGACCCACAGTTGGCGTCTGCACCGATGGCTCTTTCATTACTTCCTACAAAGTTACAGGCAGGGAAAGTAGATATGCATTCACCAGCTTCATTCTTAGTAAAAAAAAAAAAAATTATGAAATGCGACTCTGGCGCTGTGAGGCAGCAACTCCACCTCTGTTTTGGAAGACCTCCTGCAGTTTACACCAGTGGGGCACCCTCAGCACCTGACACAGGTATGCCTGCCCTCTCGACTGAACGCATTCCATTGCAGCTACCCCGTCTCATGGTTTAAATCACCAGCACGCCCAGTGTTCACATCTGTGCACAAAGCCAAGCACTGGGAAGTTACTGGAATTGAGAGATGAGTGCCCGGAATCCAACCCATTAACCCTATCAGTCCAGAGCTAACAATGCTTTGTCCCATCTCACGGATGGTTTCACAGTATCTATCAGACTGAACCATGCATGGTGCTGGGCCTTTTTATTATAAACTGATTCATTTTAAGCAATTAACTGCATCAGTGCTAACCCATACTGGGGGAACCAGCACTGGCTTTGCTTTATCCCATCTCATTGCTTTTCATTTCACTGTCAAATACCTTGATACTCACAATTGGTCCCCAGGGCACATTTGACCGTAATCCCTACCAGTTTTATTACCTATTCATTCTTAGCATTTTTCACTTTATTTGTTTTGTTTAGTTTAGTTTAGAGATACAGGTCGGAAACACCGAGTCCACGCCGACCAGCGATCCCCGCACACTAACGTTATCCCACACACACTAGAGACAATTTACATTTATACCAAGCCAACTAACCTACAAACCTGTACCCGGGCCGAAGGGTATGTTTTCCGCGCTGTATCTCTAAACTAAACCTCACAAATCATCCCTGGGACTGGGGCATTTAATGGCAGTGCAGGATGGGCTTGCTTGCCTCTAACTAATGTGGGAGGGAGCTGCTGTGTTGCACTGCTGGTGCAAGTGGCTAGCTTGCTCGACTGCAAAACTCTCTTATTGTATCTCTGAAACGGTTTCTCTATGTCATTAGCACGTTTATGAAGACAACTCCAAAATAATCACTCACATTCTCAGCCTCCACAGGGACCTCTCTGGTGCCTAATTTTCTTCAGTTATCCCCTTGCTCATTATGCAATCGAACACCCTCTGCTTCTCCTACCTTCCCCTCCACTTTCATCCTCACATCTGCTTGCCGCTGTGTGTCTGACATCTCAGTATCTCATACAAATCTTTCCCTTCTAGCTTGATCTTTCTCTCTCTCTCCACCTTGTCAGCCGGGGGCTATACATTATATGTATATAATGGGGGCCTGGATAGAGTGAATGTGGAGAGGATGTTTCCACTAGTGGGGGAGTCTAGGACCAGAGCCCAAAGCTTCAGAATAAAAGGATGCACCTTAGAAAGGAGATGAGGAGGAATTTCTATAGTCAGAGGGTGGATAATCTGTGGACTTCATTACCACAGACAGCGTGTGGAGACTGTCATTGGGTATTTTTAAGGCGGAGGAGAATCGTGATCAGTACTGGTGTCAGGGGTTATGGGGCGAGGGTAAGAGAATGGTGTTGAGAGGGAAAGATAGATCAGCCATGATTGAATGGCGGAGTACACTTGATGGGCCAAATAGGCTAATTCTGGTCCTTGAGGTTATGAACATGAACATTGGCAATCCCTCTCTTTTCCTTCCTTTGTGGACATCTTACCCCAAAGCTTCCTGAATGTCCCCTGTTGCTCTGAGACTGGTTCACCATCGAGGAGCGGCTCTGGTCCACTGCTGGTGAACCTTTCCACCGTCCAGTGAAATTGGCCTTACCCCAGTTTAGAACACCGTTTGGAGTCACGGTGGCGCAGCGGTAGAGTTACTACCACAGCGAATGCATCGCCGGAGATCCGGGTTCGATCCCGACTACGGTTGCTGTCTGTACGGAGTTTGTACGTTCTCCCCGTGAATCTGCGTGGGTTTTCTCCGAGATCTTCGGTTTTCTCCCACACTCCAAAGATGTACAGGTTTGTAGGTTAATTGGTTTGGTAAATGTAAAAATTGTCCCTAGTGTGTGTGTGGGATAGTGTTAATATGCGGGAATCGCTGGTCGGCGCGGACCCGGTGGGCCGAAGGGCCTGTCTCCGCACTGCATCTCTAAACCAAACTAAACTAATCAACTCCTATTTTAACTCTGTCCTTTTCCAAATGAGCATACTCTTCCTAATGGACTCTGTTCGACTTGTTTAGCCCAGGAGCCCACACTAATTGTCTGCTGCTTATAATTTATTGCCGTTTTGGACATAAGCTACAGAAAAATCCATCACTGACTCAAGCGCAAAGTTAAATTGCTCTTAGTTCTATAAAATTACTGGTCCAGTGTAAAGCCTGAATCTATAATCAATGTTGCTCTAATTATGGGTCAGTTAAAGGATCTTTCTTCAGGAAAAGTCTGTGGCTTCACATTTTTTTTCACTACCTTTAATGGTTTTTTCTTTATTAGGGAGTAAAGGTTTGTTATACGAGGGTGGCCCAATGGTGCAACTTGTATTGCCGCTGCCTCACAGCACCAGCAACTTACGTTTGATCCCGCCTTCCGATGCTATCCGGTGCTAACTGCGTGGGTTTCCTCCGGGTGCTCTGGTTTCCTCCAACATCCCAAAGTTGGTGGTTAATTGGCTGCTGTGAAATATTCTTAATGCGTGGGTGAGTGACAGAGTGTGTTGGAGGTTGGTGGGAATGTGAGGAGAATAAGATGGGGTTAGCGTAAAGTTGCCGTATATGGGTGCCTAATGGGCAGCACGGACTTGGTGGACCGAAGGGCCTATTTCTGTGCAGATTTATATGGAGGGATTCAAAGTAACATTAGCAAATTTGCAGATGACACAAAGCTGGGTGGCAGTGTGAACTGTGAGGTGGATGCTTGGTTCTTGGTTTCTTGGTCCTCCAAAATATTCCAAATGGAATTTAAACTGGAGGTGGTGGAGGGAGGGCTTAAGCCAGAAAGGGTTATTGGGAAGAAAGAGCTACTTTAAATTTAGTTGCATCTGGTTGGGTAACTATAGTTGGGTGGAGATTATTCCATGCTTTAATTGTGCGGGGGAAGAACGAATTGCTGTACACATCTGTCTTTGTAGCTGGGATCACAAATTGGATCGAATGCCCTCGTCTGCTCCTAATTGGTTTGGGTTTGGTGTAGGTCTTGTAGTCTATGTCGAGCTGATCATTTAACATTTTGTAAAAACAGGTCAAACGGTGAGCTTCACGTCTGTCTTGGAGAGGGTTCCACCCCAGAGAATTCAGAAGTTTGGTGACACTCGCTTCTCTCTCATAGGTGTTAATAACAAATCGAGCTGCCTGTCTTTGGACACGTTCAATGGAAGAAATGTTTTTATTTGTGTATGGGTCCCATGCTGCAACTGCGTAGTCCAAATGAGGTCTAACGAGGGTGAAGTATAGCTTCTCCTTGACAGAAGTTGAACAATGATGAAAGTTGAGCATCAGAAAGTTTAGGACACCTGTTGCTTTCACTGTTGCATGATGAGTCTGACCATTCCAACGCAGATCATTCTGCAATTTGATGCCAAGATACTTGGTTTGTTTGGATTCTTCAAGGGTGGCATGCTATGAGAATGCAGGGTGACTTGGACAGGTTGGGTGAGTGGGCAGATGCATGGCAGATGCAGTTTAATGTGGATAAATGTGAGGTTATCCACTTTGGTAGCAAAAACAGGAAGGCAGATTACTATCTAAATGGTGTCCAGTTGCGAAAAGGGGGAGTACAACGGGATCTGGGGGTCAAGTCAGTGGTCCCATGTTTACTTTCATTGACTGATGACCAAGGACCCCCAGATCCCGTTGTACTTGTGCCGCACAGTCAGAGGTCAAATCCTCATAATCCAAGGACTGGATTGATCGCTAAACCTTTGAGGAGGAGCTGAGGGTGACTGGCCTGTTCTGAAGTTTAGAAGCGTGGGAGAGAATCTCACTGAGACGCACAGGATTCTCAGGCACTGCTTCCTCAGGCGGAATCTAGAAGCAAGATTGAGAAACAAACTGCTGAGGAACTCAGTGGGTTAGGCAGCAGACTGTTTCAGGGAGTTGAGTAATGAAGAATATTTGGTATTTACCCTTTTGACAGCTGATCCTTTTTGCTCACAGCTGTTATCTCTGCCGTGCAGGTATTGGTGTTGACCTGGTGTGTATGGGTGAGCTGCCCCTTCACGCTGTGCCGTTATTAAGGTGAGTCTGTGCCGGTCGTGAACTGTGTTTGGCTCCTGCGTGGGAACAAGTTGGGAACTGTTTCAACCGCTCGATTGTAATCACGTATTGTGTTCCCGCTGGCTGTGTAGCACGCAACAAAAGCTTTTCACTGTACCTGTGGAATATTCTGGATTTTATATTGATCATTCAACAAAATCCATGGACAAAATAAAGCCCAAAATTAAAAACTGCCACAAATCTATATTCTATGTTATCCCAGTTTCCCATCCACTCCCTACACATTAAGGGCGATTAACGGACATCCTTGGGATTCCAGCATTTTCTGATTTTGTTTCAGATTTTCCACATAATAATAATAATATAATATAATAATAATATATTTTATTGTCATTGCACATAAACGCAACGAGATTTGGTTTGCAGCTTCCATCCGATGTCATAACATAAATAACTAATAAAATTTAGATTTAGATCATGGATTGTAAAAAGAACAGTAAAATAGTCAAAACTGTTCAAACAGACTAAAGTGCAAATCTGCAGTCTTTAGTTCGATAATGAACCAAAATACTTCCGTCTTCTTTAGCATCTTCTCGGGCAGTGTCTCGGGATCGGGTGTGACATGTTTCTCCAGTTTCTCTGGGTGCTGAGTTGACTATTGAGGCCGATGTGCAACAGGGACTTGAACTTCCTGGTATCCTCTGTGTCAGGAAGTCAACCGGAGCACCTGGAGGATACCCTCACGATTATAGGGAAAACGTGCAAACTCCACACAAACAGCCTCTGAGCTCAGGATTTGAAGCCTGGTCTCTGGCGCTGTGAGGCAGCAGCTCTTCCAGCTACAAAACTATGCTGCCCATTGGTGCAGCTCGCATCTTGTCTAATTCTACATGTATTGGAGTTAAAAAGGAAAACAATTTTCCCTAGTTTATGTTAATGATGTTGCATGGAAACAGGCCCTTTGGCCCACTGAGTCCATGGCGACAATCAGTCACCCGTACTCTAGTTCCATACTATCTCACTTTCACATCCTACACACTAGGGGCAATTTACACTTTACGTTGACAAATTTCATAAATTTACAGCGGGCAATGAACCGACAAATGTGCACGTCTTTGGAATGTGGGAGGAAACTGGAGATACCATAGTGGAACCCATGCAGTAATAGACAGAACATACAAACTCTGCTTAGACAGCACCCGAGGTCAGGATCGAACCGGCTACTCTGCCGCTGTGAGGCAGCAGCCCTACCTCTTCACCACTCTTGCCTTCAGCCTTTATAATAAAACAAGTTTGAAAACTGCTCGAGCAGAATTTCAGGTCTCTGTTGGTTTTTCTGGTTCACGGGATAATTTTTCAAACTCACAAAATCATGCATGACTATTATGATGGTGATCTATGTTTACTGTAAGCATTGAAAGGCAATAAACAAGTGCAATAGATCACAATGACTGTGCAGTATCTCCAATCTGAAGGCTGTCAAAAGTGTTGCATTGATATTAATGACATTAGGAATTCCTTTCCGAAGCTGCCTCCAGAGTGGTGCATAATTAATGTTCCTGGTTATCCAGGCACCCACGGATGGATGTTTCAATGTCTAAAGTTGTGTGTAACCCCTTCATTGCTTCGATGCACAGAGAGTTGACGGTGGAATAATCACTACCCTGGCTCTGGGTGGTCGAGGATTACAGCAGGTGGGGAAAGAGCTAGTCAGGGATTGCACTTTTTGAGAAACTGATGCTCCCTGCTCTCCTCCCATCTTTAATTTAGTTTAGTTTAGTTTAGTTTAGTTTAGTTTAGTTTAGAGATACAGGATGGAGACAGCCCTTCAGCCCGCTGAGTCCATGTTGGCCATCGTACTTCACACTGGTTCTATGTTATCCCACTTTTACATCCATTCCTTGCACACGAGGGATAATTTACAATCAATCTACAACCTGCATGTCTTTGGGGTGTGGGAGGGAACAGGAGCACCCAGACTTTTCGCTGATGATTGTTTGCTGTACCGTCCAATTAAGTCAGCTGATGATGAAGATGTTCTCCAAAAGGATCTCGATACTATGGTTGAGTGGTCACAACAATGGGGCATGCAGTTCAACCCTTCCAAATGTGAAACTATGCGTGTCACCAGAAAGAGGAATCCAGGCGAAACATCTTACAATATACTTGGTACCACCCTTGAAGAATCCAAACAAACCAAGTATCTTGGCATCAAATTGCAGAATGATCTGCGTTGGAATGGTCAGACTCAGTTACAAAGACAGATGTGTACAGCAATTCGTTCTTACAATTAAAGCATGGAATAATCTCCAACCAACTATAGTTACCCAACCAGATGCAACTAAATTTAAAGTAGCTCTTTCTTCCCAATAACCCTTTCTGGCTTAAGCCCTTCCTCCACCACCTCCAGTTTAAATTTCATTTGGAATATTTTGGAGGACCAAGAAACCAAGAGGGAACCCACACAGTCACAGGGAGAACATGCAAACGCCACATGGACAACAACCGAGGTCAGGATCAAACCCGGGTCTCTGCCGCTGTGAGGTAGTGGTTCTACCAGCTGCGCCACTGTGCTGCCCTTAAGAGTCAAGAGTGTTTTATTGTCATATGTCCCGGACGGGACAATGAAAGTCTTACTTGCTGCAGCACAACAGAATATTGTCTGACGCTGACCATCGATCACCCATTCACATTAGTTCTATCTTATCCCATTCTCGCATCAACATTTCCCCACCTACACAATAGAGGCACTTTGACCCAATTAACCTACAAAACCCACACATCTTTGAGATGTGGGAGGAAACCGGAGCACCCGGAGGAAATCCAAACATTCACAGGGAGACTTGCAAACCCCACACAGACAGAGCCCAAGGTGAGGATCGAACCTGTGTCTCAGGCATCGTGAGATAGCAGCTCCACCAGCTGTGCCAATGTGCCACCTACAGGTGCAGCCTGCTGTTTGTCTGCCTTCCGCATGATCAGCACCAGGTTGAAGGAGGAAACTCCAGCCCCATGGGAACCGCAGTGGGTAGGAGCTTTATTTGAGCGTAAGTGCCTTTTCTGGTGTAAATTTCCCCTGGGAGAGAGCTGAGTGTTTTTCAGGATTGTTTCTACTTCTTTACGATGTGACTGGGATCGATGGTGGAAACACAGTCATTCTGTTTGTAACGTTCCACATTTCATCTTCTGTTTACTAGCATCGTCCAATTGGGCATTTTATTAAAATTTACAATGTCTAGATCCAGGAAGTTTGAAGATTTCCTGGAATATTCCGGAGTGGACTGGATGGTTATCAGGAGAGGCGGCTGCAGCTTTTAGCTACGGTGAGTTTGTAAGTAGTCAAGTATCAGTAAATGGAACATCTCACTCTTGGTGTTTAAGAAGGAACTGCAGATGCTGGAAAATCGAAGGTAGACAAAAGTGCTGGAGAAACTCAGCGGGTGCAGCAGCATCTATGGAGCGAAAGAAATAGGCAACATTTCGGCCCAAAACCCTTCTTCAGACTGATGTAGGGAGGGGGGAAGAAAGGAAAAAGGAAGAGGGCTGAGGGAGAGCTGAGAAGGGGAGGAGACAGCAAGGGCTACCGGAAATTGGAGAATTCAATGTTTATGCCGCTAGGATGCAGACTGCCCAAGTGGAATATGAGGTGCTGCTCCTCCAATTTCCGGTGGTCCTCACTCTGGCCATGGAGGTGGCCCAGGATAGAGAGGTTGGATTCGGAATGGGCAGTTGAAGTGCTGAGCCACAGGGAGATCAGGTTGGTTAATACGGACGGAGCGGAGGTGTTCGGCGAAACGATCGCCAAGCCTACGCTTGGCTCACCGATGTAGATCAGCTGACATCTAGAGCAGCGGATGCAATAGATGAGGTTGGAGGAGATGCAGGTGAATCTCTGTCGCACCTGGAACGACTGCTTGGGTCCTTGAATGGAGTTGAGGGGGGAGGTAAAGCTACAAGTGTAGCATCTCTTGCGGTGACAAGGGAAAGTGCCCGGGGAGAGGGTGGTGCGGGAGGGAAGGGAAGAATTGACCAGGGAGTTACGGAGGGAGTGGTCTTTGCGGGTTGATGTCCCGCCGGCAGTTTTGGATAAAAAGGTCTAAAGCCGGAGGGCCACGAGGGGGGGTCCACGAGGAGGGGGTTCATTGGAGACGGGAAAAGAGATCATCAATAGGGGGCGTGGACTCCTTCCCATGGAGGAACGCTGTGAGGCCGAGGCGACGGTAGAAGAGGTCCAAGTCGTGGTGGGCACGGAACTCATTGAGGTGGGGATGGAAGGGTACAAAGGTAAGACCTCTGCTGAGGACCGACCGTTCGGTGTCGGAGAGGGGGAGGTCAGGCGGGATGGTGAACACATGGCAGGGATGGGAGTTGGGGCTGGAGGAAGGCAGGTGAGTGGACTGAGGCCGAGGGGATGTCTGGTGGGGGGGTGGTGGGTGGTCAGGGAGGGAGGGCATGAAGACTGTGGTGTGGGTGGGGAAGAGCAGGGGTCACATAGTTTGAGGGGGATGGGGAAGACCCAGTGGAACAGCCACTGAGGTTACCAGGGTTAGGGGGACTAGCACTAGGACCCAGTGCAGTCAAACCTGGGGGAGTGGGAATCTGCAGCGTGGAAACTGCAGGCCCGGTGCTGAGTCCAGGCTGCAGCCTTGGTTCCCCACTCAGACCATCGCACTGCAGTGTCAGGCAGGAATTCTGGAGCCAGAAATGGGAACTTGTAATCAAAGTGGAACAACTTGGTGCTGAACCCTAAAAAAAAATAACTCGAGGAATATAGAGGGTGTTGGAGACAAGGTGAGAGGAAAGAGTTTTAAAGGGGAATCAGAGGGGGAAGATATTATACAGTGTGTAGGAAGGAACTGCAGATGTTGGTTTAAAAAAACTGGAATACCCAATGCAAACTGTGGCTCATTACTTCTGTATGAATGAAAGGTTTACTGCACTTAACAACTGCATAAAAATATTAAAATACAAGTCACGATAGAGCTGGTTTAAACCGGAGATATACATAAAAAGCTGGAATAACAGCAGCATTCTGGCTGACGTTTCGAGTCGAGACTCTTCTTCGGACTGGTTAGGGATAAGGGAAATGAGAAATATAAACGATGATGTAGAGAAATAAAGAACAATAAATGAATGACATGCAAAAAGGTAACGATGATAAAGGAAACAGGCCATAGTTAGCTGCGTGTTGGGCCAAAACAAGAAGCTAGTGTGACTTGCGTAGGGGAGGGAGGGAATGCCGGGGCTACCTGTAGTTAGAGAAATTCAGAGTATTGGTTGATATGTGAATTCGCTATCAGAGGAGGTGGTAGAATCAGATATAATCACTATATTTAATAGGCTTGAAGGAATAAATACTTTATTGTCACATGTGACAAGTCACAGTGAAACTTGTTGTTTGCCTACCCAAGGTATGTAAATAGTCGCCACATAGAGAGCGCTTACAAAGTTATCGACAGGTACTTTGGCTATTCAGGCAAAGGGTTCTGTAGGTGGCACAGCTGGTCGAGCCACTGCCTCACAGTGCCAGAGATTCCAGTTCGATCCTCACCTTGAGTGCTGTCAGTGTGGAGTTTGCACGTTCTCCCTGTGACTGCTTGGGTTTCCATCAGGTGTTCTGGCTTCCCCCTTCATCCCAAGAATGTGCAGGTTGATAGGTTATTTGGCCGCTACAAATTGTCCTTGTGGGTGTAGGTGAAGGTGAGTGGGAGAAACTGGGGGGGAAGTTTAAGAGAATGTGGGAAGAATAAAACATAGAATTAATGTAGGATTAGTGTAATGAGCTAAAGGGCCTGTTTCCATGTTGTATCTCCCCATGACTGCATTAAAGTGACACATGAGGTGACTACATGAGGTTCGAGCTGATAGCAGTAATAATCAGCACGGTGGAAACAGGGTCAGGATAAATGAGTCATTTCCTGGGTGACAAGGTTTGCACGTCAGTTTGCACGGCCTCAACTATGTTCATCTGCATTAGTAACAGTTGAATATGGGGCATCTTGGTTGGCATGTTGGGCAGAAGGGCCTGTTTCCATGCCATGTGACTGTCTCCAAGTGTTTGGAGACAAAGTAGCTCATAATAAAAAGCAATTGTGTGGGGGAATCAGTCTGCAAAGGAAGAAAGGATGATTAAGTGAATGGGCAATGATGGTAGATGGAGGATAATGTGGAAAATATGCAATTAGAAAGAATGAAAAACAGTGATTAAATGGGGATGCCCCGTGGGATGGTGATGAATAAAGGGTCCTTGTAGATTGGGCACTAGTCTAGTTGACAGCTACAAGTCATGGGGAAGGCCAATGGAATGTTATCATTGCAAAAGGGATGGAATATAAACTTATTTTGGATTAATTGATTGAAAGATGCAACACAGAAACAGCCCACCAAGTCCGCACCGTCCATCGATCACCCATTCACACTCGTTCCATGTCATCCCACTTTCTCATCTGCTCCCGTAAACATTCAGGGCAGTTTACAGAGGCCAATTAACCGCAAAACCTGCACGTCTTCGGGATGTGGGAATAAACCAGGAAATCCATGCAGTCAAAGGGAGAACTACACACACACACACAGCACCCAAAGTCATCATCGACCCAAAGGTCTCTGGCGCTGTGAAGCAGCAGCTCTACCAGCTACACCACTATGCCGCCCTAGTTGGTGGAAATAGGTGGGAGGTTTGGCTAGAGATGTGTGGGCCCACACCTGGTGGTCTGCATATAGGTTCAGTCTCATTTAAGGAGGGACGTTCTTGCACCTAACCTGAATCAGCCAAACCTTTCCCTACGTCCTCTGTACATATAGCGCTGCGTCACCGAGACTGACGGGACCCGCAGAGAGAGGCAAAATGATTCATGATAACTGCAGGTACTTGCAATGTCTCTTCCTCATCTGTTGCCATGGAGACCAGCCCCACGTTGAAGAAATGTTGGCCCAGTCAGTGCTGTGTTCGTCAAGACTGGGCTTATAGTTAAATGGGAGACTGATCAGCATCCAGCAGGAGGGGTCTGCTGGCTGTTATAAGGTCATAGGTGTTAGGAGTAGAATTAGGCCATTCAGCCCATCTAGTCTACTCCGCCATTCAATCATGGCTGATCTATCTCTCCCTCCTAACCACATTCTCCTGCCTTCTCCCCACAACCTCTGACACCCGTATTAATCAAATATATATCTATCTCTGCCTTAAAAATATCCACTGACTTGGCCTCATCAGCCTTCTGTGACAAAGAATTCCCAACTTCTCCTCCTGCCCGGGCCAGTCAGCTACCTGCTGCCTTTTGAATGAAGGGGCACTGAGAAACACCGGACAGATTCAGGAAAAGCTGGAAAATCCAGCTGCACTCCGCCAGTTAAGATAAGGACTCCCAACTCCAGCCAGAATATTCCTGGAGATTCTACCACATGAAGCAGCACCACATCCATCCACCCTCCCGCTCCAGCTGTGAAGGGCACAGACTGTTTTTGGCCCAATTGCATTTATGTTGATTAAAAGCAGAAAATGCAGGAATCATTCAGCGGGTCAGGCAGCGTCTGTGGGGAGGGAAACTGATCACGTTTCAGGTAACCTCTCATCAGAACTGTGGATTAACCTTGACCAATGGTGGAACATACTTTATAGAGTTATTGGAGGTCAGTGTAATGATGATTCTGTGTGGGTTTCTCCAGGATTGCTCACAGTAGGACTCGTGGGTTAATCCACAGTCTGTGGTGTTTGCAGGCAGGTCTGAGTGGGGTGCCCAACCTGAGTGTGAGCCCGGTGTCCCCAGTCCGTGGTTGCTCCGGGCTGGGATGGGACCGGACAAAGTGGACGGCCACACAGTGGAGTCAGATGGGAGGGTGGTGAGGGGGCACTGATTGGCTTCAGCACCCATAGGTCCGGGAGCACAGGAGGAGGCCATTGGGCCCATCGTGTCAAGCCTGACCACACATCCCAATTCTCGGTTTGTAACCTTAACGCAGTATCTTGTTCTCCATCAAAGAACTCCCAACTGGGACGAGGGTTTCTGCGTCCAACTCTGTCGAGTGGGAAATAAACTCCTCTCTGCACCTCTGGGAGTCAGTGTGAGTTAGTGGTGTAGCGGAGGTAGAGTTCATCGATGACTGCATTGGTGCTACCTCCTGCACCCACACACTACTCACTGACTTCATCCATTTCACCACTAACTTCCATCCGGCACTCAAATACACCTGGACCATTTCCGACATTTCCAGACCATTTCTTGACCTCACTATCTCCATCGCAGGTGATGGACTACTGACCGACATCTACTATAAACCCACTGACTCCCATGGCTATCTGGACTACACTTCTTCCCACCCTGCTTCCTGTAAGGACGGCATCCCCTACTCCCAATTCCTCCGTCTACGCCGCATCTGCGCCCAGGATGAGGCGTTCCACACCAGAGCATCGGAGATGTCCTCATTCTTCAGGGAACGGGGGTTCCCCTCTTCTACTATAGATGAGGCTCTCACCAGGGTCTCTTCTATACCCTGGGACTCTGCTCTCACTCCCCATCCCCCCACTTGTAACAAGGGCAGAGTCCCCCTTGTCCTCACCTTCCACCCCACCAGCCATCACGTACAACAAATAATCCTACGATATTTTCGCCTCCTCCAACGTGATCCCACCACTTGCCACGTCTTCCCAGCTCCTACCCTGTCTGCTTTCTTCAGAGACCGCTCCCTCCGTAACTCCCTGGTCAATTCATCCCTTCCCACCCGAACCACCCCCTCTCCGGGCACTTTCCCTTGCAACCGCAGGAAATGCTACACTTATAGCTTTACCTCCCCCCTTGACTCCATTCAAGGACCCAAGCAGTCGTTCCAGGTGCGACAGAGGTTCACCTGCACCTCCTCCAACCTCATCTATTGCATCCGCTGCTCTAGATGTCAGCTGCTCTACATCGGTGAGACCAAGCGTAGGCTTGGCAATCGCTTCGCCGAACACCTCCGCTTGGTTCGCAATAATCAACCTGGTCTCCCGGTGGCTCAGCACTTCAACTCCCCCTCCCATTCCGAATCCGACCTTTCTGTCCTGGGCCTCCTCCATGGCCAGAGTGAGGACCACCATAAATTGGAGGAGCAGCACCTCATATTTCGCTTGGGCAGTTTGCACCCCAGCGGTATAAACATTGACTTCTCTAATTTCAAATAGTTCTCACTTTCTCCTCCCGTTCTCAGCTCTTCCTCAGCCCACTGGTTCCTCCTCTTCCTTTCTTCTTACTGCCCCCACCCTCACATCAGTCTGAAGAAGGGTTAGAAACATAGAAAATAGGTGCAGGAGTAGGCCATTCGGCCCTTCGAGCCTGCACCGCCATTCAATATGATCATGGCTGATCATCCAACTCAGTATCCTGTACCTGCCTTCTCTCCATACCCTCTGATCCCCTTAGCCACAAGGGCCACATCTAACTCCCTCTTAAATATAGCCAATGAACTGGCCTCGACTACCCTCTGTGGCAGAGAGTTCCAGAGATTCACCACTCTCTGTGTGAAAAAAGTTCTTCTCATCTCGGTTTTAAAGGATTTCCCCCTTATCCTTAAGCTGTGACCCCTTGTCCTGGACTTCCCCAACATCGGGAGCAATCTTCCTGCATCTAGCCTGTCCAACCCCTTAAGAATTTTATAAGTTTCTATAAGATCCCCTCTCAATCTCCTAAATTCTAGAGAGTATAAACCAAGTCTATCCAGTCTTTCTTCATAAGACAGTCCTGACATCCCAGGAATCAGTCTGGTGAACCTTCTCTGCACTCCCTCTAGGGCAATAATGTCCTTCCTCAGATTTGGAGACCAAAACTGTACGCAATACTCCAGGTGTGGTCTCACCAAGACCCTGTACAACTGCAGTAGAACCTCCCTGCTCCTATACTCAAATCCTTTTGCTATGAAAGCTAACATACCATTCGCTTTCTTCACTGCCTGCTGCACCTGCATGCCTACTTTCAATGACTGGTGTACCATGACACCCAGGTCTCGCTGCATCTCCCCTTTTCCTAGTCGGCCACCATTTAGATAATAGTCTGCTTTCCTGTTTTTGCCACCAAAATGGATTTAAAAAATGGTTTCGACCCAAAACTTTGCCTATTTCCTTCGCTCCATAGGTGCTGCCTCGCCCGCTGAGTTTCTCCAGCATTTGTGTCTACCTTTGATTCTGACTACGGGTGCTGCCTCTACTGGGTTTGTACGCTCTCCACGTGGGTTTTCTCCAATTTCCTCCCACATTCTAGAGACGTGCAGGCTTGTAGTTTAATTGGCTTCTGTAAATTGCCCCTAGTGTGTAGCATAGAGCTAGTGTGCGGGGATCGCTGCTGGTCGATAGGCCACTGTGAATTTGACCGAGTGTATAGATGTGTTGTCGAATCTGTGGGGAATTAGTGGGAATATAGGGAGAATAAAATGGAATAAGGGAATGAGTGTAGGGTGGGTGTAAGCATGGAATGAGTGTAAGATAGGGTGCAAACATGGGAGGCTGTGCGTCTGTGCAGTCTATGGGCCTGTGTCTGATTTCCTTGATTGAAGGTGAGAGGCTGGTGTTCTGGGCAACACTACCACCTGGTGGCTGACCTGGGTATTTCTCAAAGTTCATCATTCACCCATCCATTGTGTGCATCAAATTACTTATCCTGTGCATCTCTTTTAAACTTTGACCCTCTCGGCCTAAAGCTATGCCCTTTCGTTTTTAACATTTCCACGCTGGAAAGAGTGTTCTGACTGTATCCTGCTCCACATTCCATTCCCTCAACTACTGCACTCAGGCAGGGACTGAACTGGGGGATTGTCAACTTGGCTTTGTTAAGGGTGAACGTGTCTGACTGATTTGATTGAATTATTCATGGACTAAGTGGCAGAGGGCAGTGCAGTCGTAACAGAGAGGTTACACAAAAAGGCCTTGACCTACTGAGTCAGATTTCCTGCAGAGTTGGAGAGACGGTGAAGCAGTGCCTCTCTCAGCCACTGCACCACTGGTGATGAACTTTAAAGGCATGCAAACACACTTTCTCAACGCATCATAACATCAACCTTTAAACAAACCTGAAGGAATCTTTAGCCCCAGAGTAAACCGCAGCCAACACATAATGTGAGTAACAGGCAACATGGCACCTGTAAACAGTCATACATCCGAAAAATAACACACACCACAGTTATGAGAAAGTGGACTTAATTGATTGATTGGAACTATTTCACATGTACTTGGTACAGTGAAATTATTTATTTTGCATACAATACACAAGTGTGCAAACAGCCACATACAGGGCGCCGATTAAAGTTACAAAAGTATTCAATACAGTCCCGATAGTCCCTGTTTGTTCTCGGCGACCCCCCTGATAAACCAAAGGATTATCTATGAGTGATAGCATGTTGTCTGATCAACACAATGGAACAGGTGTAGGAAGGAACTGCAGATGCTGGACAAAGTGCAGAGACAAACTGGGGTGAAAGATTGCAACCTGCCACCAAATTGCCTGAAAGGAATATAATTCATATTATGTTGAATATGATGGATTATCATATAACTGAACATAGTCGGTCAGGCAGCCATTAAACCAGTTCCCAGTGAAACTTCAATGCATGCCCTGACCAAGGATGAGTGTCAGGACCCTGAAAATGCCTCTCCTTCCACACCTGTCCATCTTATACTCTGAAAAATAAAGTCAATATTCAGTGATTAACCCGGCTACACCATCAGAAGAAAGCAAGAAGACAGGATTCGTTATTCCAAGAAACGTTTAAAAAAATATCTTGCACAGACATGTAGTAACCTGGGATGCCCAGGAGATGGTGGTACTTAGCACAGGCTGAACTTAGTACATGTAAACAGGGGCGAGTAGAGTCATAGAGTCATACAGCGGCAGGTAGAATCATTGAGTCCATCAGCATGTAAACAGGCCCTTCAGCCCAACTTGTCCGTGCTGACCAAAGTGTCCCATCTAAGTTAGTCCCGCCCGCATTTGGCCCATATCCCTCTCAACCTTCCCTATCCATGTACCTTTGCAGGTGGTTGAGTGAAATGTTAACTGTGCCGGGGACTCCCACACAAGGACAACGATCGAGGCAATCCCTGAGATTCTTTAAACAGATATAAAAGGGGTAGGAAGATATTGGATCCAAAACTACAGATCTGGTTGCTAATGGACCTGAAACAGATTTAATTAAGAGAACAATGGGCAGACATAAGCAAGTATTCAAAACGAGTGGATCAGACAGTAATGGCAGTGCAGTCATTGTCGTGACTAGTTGTCTGTTGTAAAGGCACTGGTGGCTTCTGAGGCTGCTTCTTAATGTGTTCCCTGTCTCCTCAATGTAAAACCTGGCCCTCATCCAGTGGTTACTGCTGCCTCAGAGCTCCAGTGAACCAGGTGCAATGCTGACCTTAGGTGTTGCCTGTGTGGAGTTTGCGTGTTCTCACTGTGACCGTTATGGTTAACCCCGGATGCCCAAAGTTTCCTCACACATTCCAAACATCAAGTCAAGTCAAGTTTATTTGTCACATACACATACAAGATGTACAGTGAAATGAGGTTGTGGGTTAATTGACCATAAATTGTCCCTAGGGTGCAGGGAAAGGTAGAATCTGGGGATGAGTTGATGGGAATGTGAGGAGAATAAAATTGGATTATTGTGAGATTGGTGTAAAAGAGTGGTTAATGGTCGGTGTGGACTCGGTAGGCCAGATGGCCGTTGCTGTGCTGTATGACTGTGGCTCTGAAACTGAGTATCATTGTACTTTAGACAAATGTTGACACCACCATGCGGACTGGAGAGGGTGTTTTTAGACCAAAAACAAAGTTAAGAAATGTGTGGCTGAGCGAACCATTGGATTGTAACCTCATCACCCGAGTTTTCTCCACGCAAAGCTGGAGTGAGAGAGTGGGGGACAGCACACTCGGTCAGGCACCAATGCAGCAGGTCGTACAAAGACTGGGTTGGGGAACGAGTGGCAGAGAGGAAGCAGAGCAGCTGTGGGGTGATGCAGGGTCAATGCTTCCGATGTTGGGGGAGTCCAGAACCCGGGGTCACAGAATAAGGGGTAGGACATTTAGAATTGAGGAAAAGTTTTTTCACCCAGAGAGTCGTGAATCTGTGGAATTCTCAGCCACAGAAGGCAGTGGTGGCCAATTCACTGGATGTTTTCAAGAGAGAGTTGGATTTAAACATAGAAAATAGGTGCAGGAGGAGGCCATTCGGCCCTTCGAGCCAGCACTTAAGATTTGGCTCTTAGGGCTAACGGAATCAAGGGATATGGGGAAAAAGCAGGAACGGGGTACTGATTTTGGATGATCAGCCATGATCCTATTGAATGGCGGTGCTGGCTCGAAGGCCTGCACCTATTTTTCTATGTTTTTATGCTGCACTGGGGAATGATAACAATAACTCAGGGGGAACGTTGCAATGCCGGCAAACCAGAGAATGAGTTTGGTCCCGGCCCGGCAGGGTCTGCAGGAAGAGTGGAGAGCTGGAGATGGGGTGGGATGCTGGTCACGACAGCTGCACGGTGAGAGAACAACTGAGCATTTAAGTTAAAACAGTCAGACAATGATCCGAGACTGAGAGAGATAGGGAAAGCGGTGATAGGGTTATGAATTAAAGGGGGGGGGGGGTTATGGGCCGGTGAATTAGATGGAATATTTCTCCCGAGTTGGAGAGAAAATACGGTAGAAAAATCAAGAAGCGTTTAACTGTAATAACTGAAAACATTGATATTAAATTGAGTAAGACTTCAACAATCTCAAACCACGTAACTGCCTGGCGTGAGGTTGACAGAGCAGGGTGGACGAGGTGTGTAGGAAGGAACTGCAGATGCTGGTTTACACCAAAGATAGACACAAAACGCTGGAGTAACTCAGCGGGACAGGCGGCATCTCTGGAGAGAAGGAATGGGTGGCGTTTTGGGTGGAGGAGGTGTACTGGAGCTGGAGAGTTGGAAGTGGTTTGCAGGGCACCAGGCAGCTCCTAGTTACAACATTGCAGAGAGCAATCTGCAACTCAAGAGTCTGCGGCAGGGAATTGATTAGCTGGAGCCAGAGCTAGGAGACTCCGTGATGAAGCCACGAACCTTGGTCTTGTTGGAATATTTGAAGATTAGTCAAAACTAAGGAAACAAATTAATACATCATGCATGAGTATCTCAGAGAAGTGGACAAGTTGTGGAAGTGATGCATACTCCCAGGGCCCCTGGAGATGTGGAGGAGGCGGGATTCATGAGATTCGGTAAAGGAATGGGACACACACCCACACACACGTTCCCTCACACTCATATATTCACTCTCACACACAGACATATACATTCACACACATACCCACTCGATCACTCCACACACATTCTCACATATCCACTCACACATACTCACACTCATTCTCACAACTACTCTCACACACATTCTCACACCCACTCAGTCACACGCCCACTCTCCTACCCGGTCACGCTCATACACGCCCACTCATGCTCTCCCTTACACACACATTCTCACATGTTCACACTTACCTACTCACTCTCACACCCAATCGCACACACTCAAACCTACACACATTCTCCCACCCAATCACACACACTCTCATACCATCTCACACTCACTCACACACCCAAGATAATTCCACCTTTCTATCAGAAGTCCCTTATTGATCCGATCCCCGGGTACTGGATAAACAAAATCTGCTGTTTAAGGATCTGCTGCTGGTGGATTAGGAATATGATGGACATAGCACGCCTTGAAGAAATGAGACTCCGACTAATAGATAAATATGACCAATTCTTAAGGAGTTGGTCTCCTTTCATCGACTTTTTGGAATCATGTGATGCAGCGGTACCATAAGGATTGCTGATTTCAGTTCATGACGTGGATAGATCTACATCTCCGAATATAGATTTGAAAAATTCTCTTTTAAGGGGCCTTCTCATCTATTTCTACTTTCCACTTTATCTTTTTTATTTTATTTTTTTATTTTTTATATACACACTTCACGTTTTTCTACTCTCTACTATCTATTTTTCCACTTTTTCCCCTTTCTATTGTTTTCTTTTTCTTGTCTTGCTTACTTCCTTCTCATAACATAAAACTAGAGGTTGTACATAGAATGGATTACGGTATGACATAGTTGGCACCTAAAATTAGGTGCCACTGTATTGTTTTGTACTGTATTAACCTAATAAAAATAAATAAATAAATAAATAAATAAATAAAATGATTTAAAAAAAGGATCTGCTGCTGATCGAACCCAATACATTCGCACTGACATTCCCAATATGGTCTTCACTACAGTGCCAACTCACACTTAGTTTTGTATTGTAAATAAAAGTCTTAATTTGATTGAATATAGCAGGACTGTGCTGCTGCGAGTAAGAACTTCATTGTTCTCTCTGGGACAAACATTAAAACACTCTTGACGACTTGATTTATCAGGCAGTAAACATGCAGTTTACTGCAGTTTTAATTCGATCAAATTAAACTTCTGAATTTGATTAGATTTATTAGGAAGTATTAATCTTGCAGTAAATATGTTTTGAGTTAATCACATTAAATTGTTAATTTGATTGAATATTGTAGGAAGCAAACAGTAAATACATTTTAATTTGATCATATTTAATGTGAAATGAGCACTAATCTAATTGTAAATGTTTAAATTAACATGAATTAAATATTTATTTTATTCGTGTTCTCAATTCAAAGTGATTGTGAAATAATTATTAATCTTGTTGATTTCTCGGTGACAAGTTTGCTGCTTCATGGGAGGGTTTGCTTTTGTCATTCTGTCTCCATTCTTTGTTACAGTCTGGCTCTAATGAACAATTTGTCATTTTCCAGGGGTGATCAGCAAGCCTGCCTTCCCCGGACTTCACCCCCCCTCTCCCAGCACCACTTTCCTCACGAGCTCGTGGAGTATTCCATCACCTTCAGCGAGACATTGACTGGCAGCTGAAACATCAGGCAACATGAGGGACGCAGCCAGGACATGTACGGAGCCAGAAAACCAGTCACTCGGTGAGATTAAAATGCAAATCTTAGACATTCACAAGATCCACACATGCGAGGTCCCAGAGAGGATCATTTCTGAAGAGATGGAACAGGTTGTGTTAGAGATACAGCTTTGAAACAGGCCCTACGGCCCATCTAGTCCACACCAACCACCAATAACCCATTCACACTATTCAATTCAATTCAATTCAACTTTATTGTCATTGCACAGATACAAGTATAGGTACAACGAAATGCAGTTTAGCGTCTGGTCATAGTCATAGTGCAAGATAGGAATAAAAAAAAATACAGAACAAGCATACATTAGAGTAAGAAGAGTACTGGTTAACAATGTGGATGGAGAGACCAAAGATATCTAGCGACGGGACTCCGAGTTCAGCAATGTAAGTGTGTTGTTGAAAAAGCTGATCCTCATCCTGCTAGTTCGAGACCTGAGGCTCCTGTACCGCCTCCCTGATGGGAGGAGGGCAAACAGTCCATGGTTAGGGTGATAGGGGTCCTTGATGATCTTCCTGGCCCGTCTCAGACACCGTTTTCGGCATCCATGGCAGGGAGCGGGGCACCGATGATGTGCTGAGCGGTTTTCACCACCCGTTGTAGTGCCTTCCTATCCGCTGCAGTGCAACTGCTGTACCATACCGTGAAGCGGGTGGTCAGGATGCTTTTGATGGTACAGCGGTAAAAGTTGGTCAGGATCTGGGGGGACAGGTGGGCTTTCTTGAGCCTCCTCAGGAAGTAAAGGCGCTGCTGCGCCTTTTTGATCAGTTTGGTGGTATTGAGGGACCAGGACAGATCCTCCGAGATGTGTACCCCGAGGAATTTGTAGTTGGAGACGCGCTCCACCTCAGTCCCGTTTATATGGATGGGGGTATGTCTGCCCCCTCTGTTCTTCCTGAAGTCAACAATAATTTCCTTCGTCTTCTTGGAGTTGAGGACGAGGTTATTGTTGGCACACCAGGCTGCCAGGTGCTGGACCTCCTCCCTGTAGGCTGACTCGTCGTTGTCACTGATCAGTCCTACCACCGTGGTGTCGTCGGCAAATTTAATGATGGCGTTGGAGCCATACTTAGGGATGCAGTCATGGGTGAAGAGGGAGTAGAGGAGAGGGCTGAGCACACAGCCCTGTGGCACGCCGGTGTTCAGTGTTATAGTGGAGGAGGTGAGGTTGTTGACCCTAACAGACTGTGGTCTGTTGGTGAGGAAATCCAGTGTCCAGTTGCAGAGGGAGGTGAAGATGCCAAGTCTGCTGAGTTTGGTGATCAAGCTAGCGGGGATGACAGTGTTAAAGGCAGAGCTGAAATCAATGAACAGCAACCTGATGTAGGTGTTATTGCTGTCCAGGTGGGTCAGGGCTGAGTGTAGGGCCGCCGATATGGCGTCCTCTGTAGACCTGTTGGTCCGGTAGGCAAACTGATGGGGGTCCAGTGTGGGGGGGAGGCTGGCTTTGAGGTGAGCCAAGATCAGCCGCTCAAAGCACTTTGCGATGACGGGGGTGAGTGCCACTGGGTGGAAGTCGTTGAGACTCCCTGAAGCTGATTGTTTGGGAACTGGCACAATGGTTGAGGTCTTGAGGCAAGTGGGGATGACACCCTGGGCCAGTGACAGATTGAAAATGTCAGTGAGGACCGGGGATAGTTGTCCAGCACATGCCCTGAGCACACGCCCGGGGATGCCATCGGGGATAATTAGTTTGCATCCATTCCCTACAAACTAAGGGCAATTTCCAGAAGCCAATTGACCTACAAAGCCACAATTCTTTGGGATGTGGGAGAAAACCAGAGCACTTGAAGGGAAACCACGTAGTCACGGGGAGAACGTCCAAACTCCATGTGCGAATAGACAACATCTGAGGTCAGGATCCAATCTTGGTCTCTGGCCCAGTACCAGCTGCACCACTGTGCTGCCCTCAAGTGGTTTAGCAGCATCTGTGTTACCAGATAGATCACAGCTAATTACTTCCCTCAGCCAGGGGAAACATCTTCCCTGCCAAACCTCCCAAAACCGGTATATTTTAACTAGACCACCCATGAGTCACAGCGTTAAAGAGCACGGAAACACGTCTTCAGCCCAACTCATCCATGCCAGCCAAGATGTCTATCTGAGTTAATCCCAATAGCTCATATCTATGTATGTCCAAAAGTACCTCCTCCCATTCCACACCATGTCCATCCCGTCACACTCTGCTCACCTTCATCACCGCACTGCAGCATCATTTTGTCCTTTCTTATTAACTTACAAATGGTTCCAGCCACCAAAATACTTCCCCACGACAATCTAGTTTAATTAGTTTACCACAGTACTCCCCGGCTCTTACTCGGGCTCAGCAATGTGGCCTCCAAGACCCTTGAGCTGTGGACACCCTCTGCAGGTGTTGTAGCTGGGATCGTCCTGCTCAGCCACCATCCCCATCCACATTGCAGCTCCAGCATGTCACCACCCTGCCCCATCAAGCCCACTCCAGGTATCTACAGGAATTTTATAACACTAAAGGTCTTTTTCATTGACCTTGGCTGCAGGATTTCTCCCATTAAATGTTCTTGAATGTCCCTGTGAGTACGTTTTCATTAACCTTTGTTGGATGTAGGTTTGTCTTCAAACCCTGTAATACGGGCTGTCGGATCCGTATTACTGATCAGCCCTCTTTGGTTTGTTTTCTCCATCAACCCTTGTTGAATTTGTTTATTCCTTAAGCCTCTTTCCCTTAATTGGGGAAGAGTGCACTTTCCAATCTTTCTGCTGTGTGGTGAGTTGTACCTGTTGACTATGTTTTCTGAATTAACTCTTCATGCCTACTTCCTGTAAAAAAATCAGGGTTGAGGAGGAAAGATATGTCTGCTATGATTTCTGAACATGAAATCCCCATTGATTATATTTTCACTTTTTATCCTTGTTATGGATGTGGAGAGCATGTTTCCACTAGTGGGAGAATCTAGGACGAGAGATCATAGAATTAAAGGGCGTTCTTTTAAGAAGGAGATGAGGAGGACGGTGGTGAATCTGTGGAATTCTTTGCCACAGAAGGCTGTGGAGCCAAAGTCAGTGGATATATTTAAGGCAGCGATAGATAGATTCTTGATTAGTACGGGTCAGAGGTTATGGGGAGCAGGCAGGAGAATGTGGTTTGGAGGGAGAGATAGATCGGCCAATGGCGGAGTAGACTTGATGAATTTCGTTCAGACCGTAAGGTCTGAATGACAATAAAGGTAATTCTATTCTATTCTATTCTATTCTATTCTATTCTATTCTATGGGCTGAATGGCCTAATTCTACTCCTAACACTTATGATGTTTCACTACTGCTGATACAGGCTGAACGAGTTGACCGTCATAATATCAACTGGATATCCTTCATGAATACTTGTTTTAAGTGTTCACTTTGTTGGGTGTGATTTACCACATTCCCCAGTGTCTGTATTTTCTCTGTGAAACTGATCCAAATGCATTTTCTCCATATGTCCCTATGGGCTTTTATTTTCTCCTATTTACTCTTGTCTTTCTCAATTAATTCCACTTAGGTTTTATTTTTCCATAACACCAGACTGGGAAGTGTTCTCTGTTAACCATTTATTTTAGAGATATATAAAATGGAAACATCCTCTTTGGCGCACTGAGTCCATGTTGTTCACCTTTTCACACTCGTTCTATGTTATCCCACTTTAACATCCACTCCATACACATTAGGAAGAATTTTACCAAAACAAATAAATCTACAAAACCACACATCTTTTGGGTTGTGGAAGGACTCCACAGCTCCTGGAGGAAACACAGGCAGCCGTAGGGGAAATGTGCAAACTCCACATAGACAGTATCAAAGGTCTGGATTGAAGCCGGATCTTTGGCCAGCTGTACCAGTGCTGCCCTTTTGTACCTTTCCTTTTTCAATTACATTATGTGGGCTTCCCTATTAAGCCTCATTATCAACCCTTGTTAGGTTCTGAGACACACTCTTGTACGGCTGCAGTCCTTCCGGTGAAAGTGCTCCCACAGAGGTATTGGAGAGTTCCAGGATTTTGAATCAGGATGGTGGGGAACCTGCGGGAGGTGGTGTTCCCATGCAATGCCGCCCTTGTTCTTCTTGGTGGTTTTGGGAAGGCCTGGCGAAGAAGCCAGGACAAGTGTTTGCAGTGCACTGTGGAGGTTGGTACACACTGTAACCACGGGGTGTCAGTGGTGGAGGGAGTGAGTGTGTAGGGTGGTTGATGAGGTGCCAATCATGTGGATTGCTTTGACCCTTGATGGCATGGAGCTTCTTGACTTGGAGCTGCAGTTGGCCAGGTGAGTGGAAGTTGCCCCATTGCACTCCCGATATGCCTCGTAATGTGCAGAACACATTTGGAGTCAGCTGCAGCAGAACAATAAGCCCCCTGTAGCCACCATATCAATGAGGCTGTTCAATTGAGTTTCTTGTGAATTGTGAGCTCTAAAATGTTGACGATGGGAATATCAGCAGTGGTAACTTTAACGGGAGATGGTTAGACTCTCTCTTGCTGGAGTTAGACACCATCTGGCAGATTAAACCTAGGCCTTCTCTGTTAACTGTTGGAACAAGAAACTCACCACTACATTGTAAAGTCTGCACTCGTAAATTATTTTTCCGTGCCACTACACATCAACAAGATGCTCAGGAGCTTCTGCTGTGAGGCATTTGCCAGGATCATTTAACAAGGTTTAGCATCTAGGTCAGTGTAATTCTGAAGGAGATTCTGGGCTTAAATGGCAAGCAAAGGGTTAAAATGTGATTGGATTAAAATGCATTGCCAGCAATCCTGATGATGCCTTGTGCAGAGAGCTGTGAAGGAGGCAACAGGTAAAGGATCAGGGCCACAGACCATCCAGACATATGTTCCAGTGGCAGTGGTAAGGTATATAAGTAAATGGCAGGAGCATTACTATGAGAACAAGGAGGAAGTTTAGCACTCGCTTCAGCAGTCAAAGGGCGTTGAGTCATCCTGATAACTGGATCACAAGCCTCTCCCACTCCTTAATTCATAACAACCTTGTTATCCCCAGCAACAAGCTGCACAATCAGTGCACTACCTTAAAATTAATAAGGCCAGACAATGATGCAAGATTTGCTGTCACAGCTAAGAGCATTTCATGGCAGCTGTTCAATTCTGATAACCTCACCAGCTGAACATTGGTTTATGAAGCATAAACCTTCCACAGCAGTCATTAAAAGCAAAAGAGTTGGGAAGGCAAGTTAAAGGTTGGCCTTCGTTGGAAAAATATTTGAGTACAGATGGAAGGAAGCCTGTCTACAGATATACAGGACCTTAGAGGTGTTGTGTGCAGTTTCTCAGTTCTCCAACCAGTCTTACTCTCTGCGACTACAGTTTATCTGTTTGCTTTGTTGTTACCTTCTCCCAGCTAACAATGATCTACATTCTCCTAGATCTCCATTCCCTTTGTCCTGTTTTCACACCTCACACTTCCTTATCTCTATGTCTCCCTCGCCCCTGACCAGTCTGAAGAAGGGTCTCGAACCCGAAACATCAGCCATTCCTTCTCTCCAGAGATGCTGCCTGACCCACTGAGTTACTCCAGCATTTTGTGTCCAACTCCGGTGTAAAGCAGCACCTGCAGTTCCTTCCCAAACATTGTTTCTCGCACTTTCTGGGTGTAGGAGGGGGAGGAGTCCGGGGCGGTGGGCGTGGCCACGGGACAGGGGCGGGTCTACGACAGGACGCGTGATTGGTCCACATCCTGGCGTCGGCCGGCGACGTCCTGACGTCAGTGTGCCCACCACCACCACCACGTGACTCGTTGCGCAGCCGCTGCCCGCGCGTCCCTGATTGAGCTCCAGACCAGACCGGCGACGCCATGCCCCGCGGAAGCCGCAGCCGACTGAGGTGAGGAGCCGGCGCCAGGGTTGCCCGGCGGGGGGGGGGGGGCGGAGAGCGCGGGGGAAGTGGCAGCGGGCGGTCGTGGTTCCGTCCCGTCGCTCGGCCCTCTCACTCCCCGCCGCCGCTCCCCTGAAGGACGCGCCGAGGTCACGGGCCCGGTCCCGCCGCGGGCACCGTGTCCTCCTCGCTGGTCGCCGGGCCATGATGATCGACCTTCAACCCCACCACCCCCCCCTGCTGCCTTTTGTAGAAGGCATCCCTTCCCCAACCCCCCTCCCTCACTTTGCCGGTGCCACCATCCCGGCCCGGGAGTGAACGCATCCCTCACCCTGGGGCCCCCCTATCCTGTGGCCACCCTCTTCCCCCATCCTCCATAGGGCCACCCCTGCCTTCGCCCACCCCACCCATTCTGCCTTCGCCCACCCCACCCATTCTGCCTCCCCCCCACTCCTACTGGGGCCACCCCACACCACACACACCCTGGGATCACTCATGTGAGTTAGATAGAGCTCTAGGGGCTAGTGGATTCAAGGGATATGGGGAGAAGGCAGGCATGGGTTATTGATTGGAGACGATCAGCCATGATCGCAATGAATGGCGGTGCTGGCTCGAAGGGCCGAATGGCCTCCTCCTGCACCTATTTTCTATGTCCCTCTTCCCCCCCCAATCAATGTGAGACCACCATCTCCCCATTATCCTCCCTGCTGTTTCCTCCACTCCAGGGTCCACTGCCCCCCCCACCCCTCCAATGTTGTGTTGTTGTGACGGCCCTTCCACACTCATGCCGTCCATCCTGTCCCCTCGCTCGGCCTGCTCCCTAACGGTTTGTTGTTTGTCTTGTAGCCGGCCTGCTCCTGCCCGAGCCCCTCTCCCTGCTCGCCTCCCTCCAACTGCTGTTGCACCAACCGTGGCCCAGCCCCGGCAACCCGGCATGATGGCCCAGATGGCCACTACAGCGGCCGGAGTGGCGGTGGGCTCGGCTGTGGGCCATGTGATGGGGAGCGCCTTAACCGGAGCCTTCAGCGGTGGCAGTGGCTCGGAGCCGGCCAGGGCAGATGTCACCTACCAGGTAAAGTGTAGGAGCAGGTTGAGTATGTCCTCTCTGTGTACTTGGGGGAAATCGAGGAATATCAGGCTTGCTGAAAGGCTAAATGTGGATCACTTACAGGGAGACAAGGTTTGCACAGGTAGTAAAACTGCTGCCTCGCAGCTCAGGTGTCATGGATTCAATCCTGATCTCCGGTGCTGTATCTGTGGAGTTAACATGTTCTCACTGTGACCTTGTGGATTCCCTAAGTGCTCTGGTTTCCGCCCACCTCCCAAGGACATGTGGATTGGTTGGTGGGAGGTACCTGTTTTTGTACTGTCTCCAATCACTGATGTTATGAACTAGATTCCTTGACTTAAAAATAGTTTAAAGATATTTCAATAAATGGTTTATGAAATGCTAGTGCTAACAAGATGTAACTGCTTGTTGTCTTCAACGTGGAAAGGAAAGTTCAATGTTGCAACATTATTAAAGGAAAAGGTAGAATCTTTTATTCAGTCAGTTGAGGCATGACACAAAGTGCAGGATATATCTCAATATTTGGACAAATATAGTTTTGTGAATATGTAATGTATAGTGCAGTCAATTTTGGATTTTGCAGATACCTAATCTTGCAGCTCATTAAATGGCATTTGAAGTTGCCTCTTTGAGTTCCAGGCATTTGATAAGGACACAAGCAGTGGTTGGCTTTATGTCTTCCTGAAGCTGCAGCACTATTCCGTAAGATTACGGCTCAAATAAAGGTGACAGATATACCCAGCTCATGGTCACCATGTAATCCTTGATGCACCTAAAGTCATAAGAATGTTTGTAAGAATTTCTGTCTTTCCCTGCAGGAACCCCAGCAGGCAACGCCTCTGACTCAAGCTCAAGCCCCAGAGAACAGACCCTGCCTGTTTGAAATGAGACAGTTTCTGGAGTGTGCCCAGAACCAGCACGATCTAACACTGTGCGACGGTTTCAATGAGGTGCTGAAGCAATGCAGGTCTGCATATGGTAGGTAAAATTTTTTAATTAAGATAGGTTTTAATGAAACTAGTCGCCTAATTGGTACAAAGCCCAAATCCGTCCATTCTCCAAACGGAGAATAAGTCTGCTGAAGTCCAGCTACCTACTGCCCCATTCAATTATTTACACCCAACTTTCCACCTGCCTTAAATGACCTCCTGCTCTCTGTACCACATGCCTGGGCCTGAATTTACTGTTTCCCCACTTATAAAAAGTTCCTATTTTGGGGTATTCATCTCAAAGTATAGACTTTATATTTTCCTCTGGTTGTATCTATCATATGACCTGTCCATGTGCTCCGGAGATGCAACCTGACCTACTGAGTTACTGCAGCATGTTGTGTCTTTTGGTAAACCAGCATCTGCTGTTCCTTATCATTATATTCCTCTGGTTATAGATGGACAGGAATGTAGCAAAGGGAATTTAATCTGGAGATGTAGAAAGTCATGCATTTGGGAAGGTGCAGTAATCAATGGGTAATCAATAGAAGGTTTCATGGGTGTGGTGTAACATAGATAGATCTCTGAGCTGTAGTTGGTGAGACAGTTCAGCAAAGCTATTTTAACTGAGGTGTATATAACATAAAATGGTGAGGTTTAAGAGAACAGTACCACACTAGATTGGCCACCGCTTGGATACATTTCTGGTCGCCACATATCAGGAAAGAAGTATTTGCACTGGACAGAGGATGGTTTCTACTCTGCCAACCTGAAAATTATTATCTTCCTGATTTTATTTTCCTTTTGGGCCAATTGTTTCCATGCTAATATTATCAATGTCAAGCTGATTACCTGTTTAACTGTAAAAAAAAAAAAGGACTACATTCCTGGATTTCCACAGTCTTGAAATTTACACTCTTATCTGCGCACGCACTGGAATTAATGAAACTTTTTTTCATAAAATCATGTTGACTCTGCCTCATGGTATCATGGTTTTCTAAATGCTCATTTACCTTTTTGCCAGGTATTAACTAAAGTAGAAGTTACCTGTTGAAAGACTGCAGCGTGAAGAGAAGAGATTATGAAGATTCCTGTTATGCCCCACACATTTTCAGTGACGGGGTCACAATTGTGACTAATGTATTGTCATTAGATGTGAATAAAATGTCTTGTAATGATTAATTTTCGCCTCTTTTGTAAGCTGATAGTGAATTGGTATGCATGCAATTCACAAGACATTTAGCTGATATTTTATTGGGTCCATATGCCTTGGTTTTAGAACTGAATAGAACAGGAAAAAAATGAACAAATTTGTAATTACGTAAAGTGCTTCAAGACTGGGGTTGCTTCTTGTTTAGGAAGGATATGGTAGATGTTCAAATCATGGATGGTTTCGTTATTAACTTTTTAGTGACAGAGCTATCAGCGGAAGGATACAAATTTAAGGTGACCTGCAAAAGAACCAGAGCTAACCTGAGGAAACTAAGAGTTCTT
This sequence comes from Amblyraja radiata, assembly GCF_010909765.2. Taxonomy (NCBI): domain Eukaryota; kingdom Metazoa; phylum Chordata; class Chondrichthyes; order Rajiformes; family Rajidae; genus Amblyraja; species Amblyraja radiata. The sequence continues at coordinate 24,549,338 of NC_045980.1, read as the reverse complement.
GTACTTAGGACAGGCAGAGAAATTAAGGAGTATGATGAAACTAATAGACTGAAGTGTGTTTCTTTCAATGCACGGAGTATCATGTGTAAAGAAGCTGGAGCCTGGACCTAAATATTAGATCATTTCCACTGCAGAATCTTGGTTGCTCACTGGACAACTCATTGTTCCAGGGTTTTACTAATCAGAGAGAAAATATTCTTGGGTTCATCAACTGAGGAGATATCGGCTGAACTGGAATATAAAACAGAAGCAATCTAATGGGATTCTACTATGGCCTCCCAATAGCCAGGAAGAGGTAGAGGGACAGATATGTAGACAGATTATGAAAAGATGCACAAGCAACAGGGTTGTCATAGTGGGCAACTTTAACTTCCCCGATATTAATGGAACTTACTCGGTGCTAGAGACTTAGCCAGGGAAGAATTTATTAGATGTATCTGAGGATTTCCTGACTAAGTATGTGGGTAAATCAGCTTGAGGTTGGACCATACTGGATCTTGTACTCTGAAACAAGCCTGGAGCGGAGACTGGTATTTAAGTGGAGAGCATTTTGGGAATAGTGATTGCAACTTACGTTTTAAGATAGTTATGAATAGAGATTTGTTTGGAACTTTGGACATGGTTCTAAATTGGAGTAAAACAAATTATAGCATTATGCAAGAGAGGGAGGGTAAATGGGAGCAGTTGTCATTGGGTAAGTCCACATCGGATGCTGGAGTCATTTAAAGGTCAGCTGATCAGAATTTACGACTAGTGTATTCCAGTCAAGGTTCCAGAGGAGTGGAGAGTTGCCAATGTTTTGTTTGAAGGAAAATGAGATGGGACAGTAAGTTATAGGCTGGTGAACTTCACATCAATAGTTGATGGGCTATTGGAGAGCAATCTTCGGGATAGTATTTATTTGCATTTGAAAGAGAATGGGTTAATGAGGGAGTCAGTGTGGCTTTGATAGCGGCAGGCTGGTTTTTTATGTGGTGACAACGGTGATCGATGAGATGTCTACATGGATTTTTGTATGACATTTGATAAAGTCCCTCATGATAGGTGGGTCAAAAAAATTGAGATGCATGGGCCCCACAGAAACGTGTTCATTTGGTTTCAGGACTGGCTTGCTCATAGGAAATGATTGTTGAGGAAGAGAGATAGATGTATATAGATCGATGATATATATATATGAGATATATAGAGGGGTATATGTATGTGTGTATATATATTTATATTATATTATTTTTATATATATTTATGAAGTCATATAGTACGTGTACACACACATATACATACTTACACACATTATATGACCATATATTATATAAATATATATACACACATACATATCCCTCTATAATCTCTCTCTCGCTCTCATGCGCTCTCTCTTCTTCAGACTGATTGTATTGGGAGGGAGGGGAAGAAGCTGGAAGTAAGGAAAAAAAACAAAACTAATTGGAGCCAACAACAGATTGTTAGGCATTAAGGTTCCCTAACAGGCAGATGGTTTGCTGGATACAGGTGTGAGCCTAAGAGGGGTTAATAGCAGAACTGGTTAATGGACCTTCAGTGGAAGGGGGGGGCATGTTTGTAGAAGTTACCTAAAGCTGAAGGATTCAACGTTCATATCGCTGGGTTGTACTCGACCCAAGCGAAAAATGAGGTGCTGTGCCTCCAATATGCGTGTGGCCTCACTCTGGCAATGCAGGAGGCCCAGGAGAGGAAGATCAGTAAAGGAATGGGAATGGGAGTTAAAGTGGTCAGCAACCGGGAGATCCAGTAGGCCTCGCTTATGATATTAACATTTTGAAAAATGAATAAATAAAATTTAAAATTAGGCCTTGCTCTGTATGCAATGGCATCTAGTGGTGGCCTCTCCATCTTCTCCCCCAAACCAGGCAGCCCCATACCAAAAAGCAGCAGAATGGAGTCGTTTTAATTGTCTTTTAATGCAAGACAGCAATTTGCAGAGCCAACTTTTTACATAATGGTAGAACATTATTATTTTTCTTTCAGACAGATTAAAGGAAGCAATTGTTCACTTTTAGGACTATTTGGAACCCATTGTTTATTTTAGACATTTAGTACCAGGGAGTTCCTGGGCAGACTCGGGAGTCCAAGCTTGAATAGGCTTTGGCCCAGTGAGTCTGCTCCACCATTTGATCTTGGCTAATCTATTTTTCCCTCTCAGCCCCATTCTTCTGCCTTCGCCCTGTAAACTCTGATGTGCTTAATAATCAAGAACCAATCCATCTCTGCTTTAAAAATACCCAATGATGGCCTCCACCACTATCTATGTCATTGAATAGCACAGATTCACCATCCTGTGGCAAAGGAAATTTCTCCTCATCTCCATTCTAAAGGTACGTCCTTTATTTTGAGTTTATGTCCTCTGGTCCTAGACTCTCCTCCTGGAAACATCATCTCCACATCCACTTTATCCAGGCCTTTCATTATTCGATAGTTTTCGATGTGATTCCCCTTCATCATTCTAAACCCCAGAGAGTACAGGTCCAGAGCCATCAAATCGCTCTTCATACATTAACCCAATCATCCCCAGAATCATTCTCATGTCTCCTCTGGACTCCCTCCAACACCACCACCACATCCTCAGATATGGGGCCCAAAACAGCTCACAATATTCCAAATGTTGCCTCATCAGTGCTGTATAAAGCCTCAACATTACATCCTTGCTTTTGTATTATAATCCTCTTGGAATGAATGCTAATGTTGCAGTTGGCTTCCTTTTTACTGACTCAACTTGCAATCCCAGGCCCTTTTGTCTTTCTAATGCATCCTTCCCTTCACCATAGTAAATAACACTGGGGTGTCCTTTATAGCAGATGTTTAACACAGCGGATCAGGCATCATATGTGGAGGGAATTAACAGGTGACGTTTTGGGTCAGGACTGTCCCGACCTGAATCGTTGTCTATTCATTCCCTCCACAGATGCTGCCTGATCCCCTGAGTTTCCAGCACTTTGTGTTTTAGTCAAGATTCCAGCATCTGCAGTTCCTTGTGCCTCCATGAGATTTATCTGTATTGTAACAATTGCAGCCCCAATGCTTGATTGTGTGATTTATTCACCAAAATTTCTATTACACTCAAAACCTTCGTTGTGTATTCGTGGTATTTTTAGCTCTGAAGGCTGATTTGCTTTTGGGTGATGGAGACAGAATAACCTCCTTGGTGGCTCTGAGTTTCTTCACGGTTGCCTCCTTCTCCTTGGTCTTGGGATTGGACAGTTTCCGAAGGTGATCTAATAAGCAGAGATACAACAGGTTCAGGACAAGCAGTGAGGGCCTGTGAGAAACTACAGCTACTCTCTGGTAACCTTTCCCTTAAAGACCTAGTTCCTTAATCCTCAATTACCCACCTCCTCTTCAGCAGATTGATCCTGCACTGAGACCCCCCCCCCTCAACAAAACCACCTCCCTGGAGGGTTAACCCAACATCAGAACCTCAAAGGTGCAACCTTACCAACAAAGCTTATCGCTCATATACATTCATCCTTGCATTGGAGAAGTACATCAACAATTAACCTCTTTGAAAGCCATTCTTCCTGGAATATGAATTCACCCCAACAATCTACCTGTGGGATATTCCTTTGCCCATGATAGTACTTATGGAGACAAAGTTCTATCTTTTCAATGATACCTTCCCTCCCATTGTGTTGTAGGGTAGTACCATTGTGCTAAAGTGGATGGATTCATAGCAGATCAATAGATGAATATAAACCTTACATTCCTGACAACCTAGATGCGACTTTTGATGAACGATTGATTACACCGCTAACAGGAGGAGGAGATTCCAAGTACATTCCCATCCTTCATGATGTCAGGGCCAGCCTATCAGTCCCAAAGATATGGTTGTTGCATTTGTAACTACATTCACACTGGTTGCAGACTCATTTCCCTCATCTTCCAAAATAACAAGGATCACAGAAGCCAATCAGCAACCATTTTTTTTTAATTATATATCCTCACGACAGAGAAGGAGACCATTTGGCCCATCATGTCTATGCTGATTTACTCCATGGATACCACAGTGAGTCCGGGGTGGGAGATTGCAACCTTCACGTGGTCCGCCCTGTTTCAACGAGTGCAATCAACCTGGCGTGCACAATCAAATAAGATCAAGTAGAATAAGTTGTCCTACAACTTTAGTCTGTGCACGCCATACACTAGAAGAAGACAGTGAGTCCGTAGCCTGCTGAGGTTCTTGCACTGTGGAGGCAGTATTGCTCTACCCAATCTGTTCCAAATGGGTTACAATACTGACATCCAACTAACAAGGTGGACGATGTCTGTGTTACCTTAGACCAACCCAAACCTCAGAGCACTGGCGAACTGCTTCTGCCACATTATCTAATATTTTAACTCATCCACCTACAGTACACCCAATGAAGCAACAATGTGTCCATTGCCCCAACTCCCCTGTCTCTGCCTCTCCCATTGATGCGTTAAAGTTCTCACTTCAACTTCTTTTAATAGTGTCTCAGCTGCTCAAGGCCCAGTCTGCTATTAACACTCAAATACTAGAAAATTAATTCCTCTATTGAAAGCCCTAATTCTGGAATATTAATCTTATCAGAACTATCGCATATGCTGCACGTTAATGTCCTTACTACCAGAAAGCTTTCTGACACACTGTCCCTCACCCATTTCCAACTGCATCATGTCATGCTCAGTAATCCTCCCCCCGTGTGTTATTCCTCTCACCTCGTACATTCCTCTTGTTGTCACCGGGACATTAATACTTTCAATGCATGACCCAACCATTATAGCCATTCCTTTAATACATTAATCTTCCTATGGAACCTTCTCGTTCAAGTGAACAAACCTATCCAATGAAGTCAGTCTCTATGTTAATTTAATACTCCTTACTCTGATACATTCATTTTCCACTTAAAGACATGGACTCTCAAGCCTAAGACCATAATTTCCACCTCCCCCTTAACATGTCACCCTCCTCGTGAACCACTTTGTTCGCTGCATCAACCTGACCTGCCACCACGGGATGAAGACGCTCAATATTGTCCAGCATAGGCTCGTATTTGACAGTCTCAGGGTCATCTTGCTCTGGAACACAAAGAAAGTGAAATGCACCCCACAAATAGAAATGTGATATATCACCCACGGAGAAGTAATGTCTAGTCTTTAAACATATCTGTGAGATGCACAAAATAATGTCAACGATAAACGTGCAGAGCGCATCCATGTGGCAATAGAGGAGCCAAAAGGTACAGTTTAGACCCACACAATCAATCCACCTATCAAGAGCAAATACACATGGGAGTCCAAAACTATCCAGTCGCAAAGCTTCAGTTCAAGAGGCAGTGATATGATGCTTCACCTTCTTGAAAATACACCCTGACACGGTGTTGAAACACATTGAGGTGGATCCAAACATGGTGCTAAATCACTACAATACATTGTGAGATGTGTCATTTCAGCATTATGATATTGAGGGCCAAACACTCGTTAAATCCCATCAGAGGAGTAGGTACCACATTAAGGGGTTCACTAAGGGACAGCGGGACTCAGTGTTCCCTCCTTGGGACAGTGCGACGCACTCAGTGTCACACTCTGGGACAGTGACACGTTAAGGGTTCTTACTCTGGGATAGTGCAACACACTCAGTGTTCTATCTCTGGGACAGCAAGACCTGGTGTCTCCGCTGAGCTTCCTTTAGACTCGGACTCCCTGTTGTTTGATCCTGACACATCCATTTCCACTCGGTGACTGGATTAACAGACTACTGACCGACATCTACTATAAACCCACTGACTCCCATGGCTATCTGGACTACACTTCTTCCCACCCTGTTTCCTGTAAGGACTCTATCCCCTACTCCCAATTCCTCCATCTACGCTGCATCTGCACTCAGGATGAGGTGTTCCAAACCAGGGCATAGGAGACGTCCTCATACTTTAAGGAACAGGGGTTCCCCTCTTCGACTATAGATGAGGCTCTCACCAGGGTCTTCTCTATATCCCGTAGCTCCGCTCTCACTCCCATCCCCCCACTCGTAACAAGGACAGAGTCCCCCTGGTCCTCACCTTCCACCCTACCAGCCGTCACATACAACAGATAATCCTCCGGCATTTTCGTCACCTCCAACGGGATCCCACCACTGGCCACATCTTCCCTTCTCCTCCCCTTTCGGCTTTCCGCAGAGACCGCTCCCTCCGTAACTCCCTGGTCAATTTGTCCCTTCCCATCCAAACCACCCCTGGTACTTTCCCTTGCAACCGCAGGAAATGCTACACTTGTCGCTTTACCTCCCCCCTCGACTTCATCCAAGGACCCAAGCAATCTTTCCAGGTGAGGCAGAGGTTCACTTGCACCTCCTCCAACCTCATTCATTGCATCCGCTGTTCTAGGTGTCAGCTGCTCAACATCGGTGCGACCAAGCCTCGGCTTAGCGATCGCTTCGCCCAACACCTCCGCTCAGTTCGCATCAACCAACCTGATCTCCTGGTGGCTCAGCACTTCAACTCCCCCTCCCATTCCGAATCTGACCTTTCTGTCCTGGGCCTCCTCCATGGCCAAAGTGAGTCCCACCGCAAACTGGAGGAGCAGCACCTCATATTTCGCTTGGGTAGTTTACAGCCCAGCGGTATGAACATTGACTTCTCTAATTTCAGGTAGCCCTTGCTTTCTCCCTCCTTCCCCTCCCCTTCTCAGCTCTCCCACAACCTACCATCTCCACCTCTTCCTTTCTTCATCCCGCCCCCCACATCCCCACATCAGTCTGAAGAAGGATCTCGACCCGAAACGTCACCTATTCCTTCACTCCATAGATGCTGCCTCACTCGCTGAGTTTCTCCAGCATTTTTGTCTACCTTCCACTTGGTGACTGCTCTGTCAGGGAGCCAAAGTCGCTGCACAATGACTACAGTTCGTGTCACCACGCATACTTCATGATTATGGCTGCATCCTTCCCAAATGATTGCTGTTGTGATAGCTTGTGTGCAGGAATCCTCAGCTGCATCATTTGAACATTGAAGAATCTCCGGTTTACTCACTCAACACTCTGATGAGGATATATCTCCGTCGCGGCATCAGGATGCTGCTGGCTTGCTCGAGGGAGTTTTGCTGCACACTTAGATTCATCAGGTGGCCGGCCTCATCTACCAGATCGATGCACTCTCCAGGGAAAGAGAAATTGGTGAAAATTGAGATTTTTTTTTCAGTCACCTCACCGTTAGAAACTTATGGTTTTTGGTATCGGCATTGGTTTATTAATGTAGAGTGTACCGAGATGCAGTGTAAAGTTTTGATTTGTGTGCTATCCAATTAATTCAGATAACATTATACACAAATACAATAACACCATATACAGGTGGAGCAAAGAAAATAATACCAGATGCAGAATATAGTTTACTGCATTGTGGCGTAACAGTTCCAGAAAACAAAATCCAATGTCCGCAAGGAGGAAGGTTGGAGGATTGGGACTGCACCCTGGTTTATGGGAGAACCGTTCACTCATTCGTTAACAGAGGGGAAGACGCTGTTCCTGAATCTGGTGGCACCCGCTTTCAAGTTTTTGTATCTTCTGCCCAGCAAGAGAGGGAGTAGAGGGAATGACCAGGGGTGAAACACGTCCTTGATTATATTGGATGCCTTCCCGATGCAGTGTGAAGTATAGATGGAGACAATGGAGACGGATCTGTGTGATGGACTTGTTTGCACATTCTCCTTGTGACCACATGAGTTTCCTCCCAGCGCTCCGGATTCCTCCCACATCCCAAAGACATGCAGGTTTGTAGGTTAATTGGCCTCTGAAAATTGCCCCTGATGCATAGGAAGTGGTCAGGAAAGTGTGATAACATAGAAGTGTGTGAGCAGGTGATTGATAGTCGACATGGACTCGCTGGGGCGAAGAACCTGTTTCCATGTTGTATCTCTAAACTAAACTAAACTAATCACGGGATCCAGAGATAGCAAAATTGGATGCAAAAATTGGCTCAGTGGTTGGAGGCAGAGGGTGGTAGTGGAGGGTTGCTTTTCAGATTGGAGACCTATAATTATGGTGTGCTGCATAGGGATCTGTGCTGGGTTCTTTATTCATTATGTATATCGCAATGATTTGGAAGAAATTATAGGTGGCATGATTAGTGTTATAGATTGTGATAGAAATTATAGATTGGCATGAACAGCAAAACAGGTGATATAGTAG